>NC_085137.1:432774313-433074313 GCF_035046485.1 Aedes albopictus | reverse complement strand
TGGATTGGGGGTGGTAAGGCGGAGACTTTGAGACTCTGACGTCATTAGCCTCTAAAAATCTAACAAAAAGCTCCGAGTTGAATGGGGGACCATTATCGGTAACGATTTCTTCTGCTATTCCGAAACTAGCAAAGAACGATTCGACCTGCTCTATCAACTGAAGACTGTTTGATCCTTTCATTAGACGAACATCAATATACTTCGAATAGCTATCGACGAATATCAGTAGCGTGTGACCTTCGAAGTAAAATAGGTCCATATGAACTCTTTGAAACGGACGTTCACTTTTTGGCCATTTCGACTCAACGACTTCTTTAGGTACAGGTTGTCGCTTTTGACAGACTTGGCATTTTTGAACAAAATCGGAAATATCCTTATCAAGGTTTTTCCACCAGACATACATTCGACTCAGCATTTTCATTCTTACCACACCATCGTGATTTGAATGTAACTGTTCTACGACTGCGAGCTTTAAGCTATCCGGGACAACAACCCTATCATCGAAGTATAACACTTCTCGATCAATGCCTAGGTGATTTCTAATAAGAAAATATGGTTTGTAGAACGGATTTGGATTGCTAGGCCAACCATGGGAAACAAACTCAAAAATTTTGGACAAAATTGAATCTGATTTCTGATGCGTACGTACGACGTCAAGATTAACTACTTCTGTGTCACCTGAGAACACGCTGTTTAACCCTAAATCAGTGTGCTCTACTTCTGTGAGACTTGGTAGAGGAAGACGTGACAGTGCATCTGCATGATGCATGTATTTGCCAGGACGGTGTTCGATTGTGTAATCGTAACTGGCTAAAATTAACGACCATCGTTGCAATCTAGCAGCGGCTATGGCAGAAATGCCTTTCGAGGGATTGAAAATCTCTTTGATACCGGTGTTGTCGGTAATCAATTTGAATTTTGCACCATAAATGTACTTATGGAATTTGGTGACTCCGAATATCACCGCAAGTGCTTCTTTATGAACCTGAGCATAGTTAGTCTGTGCTGGGGTCAGTGTAGAAGAAGCGAAACATATCGGTTTCTCGACTCTTTCTACAACGTGGGACAAAACGGCACCCACACCGTAGGGGCTAGCATCGACAGCTAACGTAATCGGTTTTGAGGGGTCGTATGGTTCAAGTAGATCATTGTCTACGAGCAACCTTTTCGTTTTATCGAAAGCAATTTGACACTGTGATGACCACAGGAATCTACGATTTTTCTGTAGTAAATCGTACAACGGACGAAGTTGAATCGACAGATTCGGAAGGAAGCGGTGGTAGTAGTTTAACAGTCCAAGGTATGCTTGGAGCTGAGACACGTTTTGCGGGGGAGGAGCATCCAAAATAGCTCTCACCTTCGTTTCACTAGGGCGAATACCATCAGACGTGATGAAATACCCGACATAATCGATTTCGCTTTTGAAAAAGCTCGATTTGAGAACATTAATTCTCACGTTATGGTCATTCAGTTTTTGAAGCACCATTAACAAGTTACGTCGACACTCATCGACAGTTGCACCACCAACAATAATGTCATCGAGGTATGCTATGCCTGGGGAACCATCCAGGACTTGATCCATAATGGATTGAAAAATCGCGGGGGCAGAAGTTATACCAAATGGCATTCGCGTGTACCGAAAAAGACCACGATGGGTGTTAATCGTACAAAGGACTTGTGACGACTCGGACAATTGTACTTGGAGGTAAGCTCCGGACAAATCAATCTTGCAAAAAACTTTCCAATTGGCAAGTTTTGCGAGAATATCGTCAACTCTGGGCAAAGGATAGTGTTCGACGGTGGTATAGCGGTTCAACGCTGCCTTACCATCGAGACAAATTCTCACGGAACCATCCTTCTTAGGGACAACTACTATCGGATTCGCCCACTGCGACGATCGGACGGGTACTAAAATACCATCTTCGACTAACTTCTCTAAACCCTGCTCTACTTTTTCGCGTAATAGGAACGGGACTGAATACGCTTTATGAAAAACTGGACTCGTGTCTGGCTTTAGAACTATTTCCGCGGTGAAACCGGTTATGACGTTATTCGCGGACTCGCTAACTATTCTCGGAAATCGCGTTTTGAGTTCTGACTCGAAGGAATGTTCGAAAGTACTTACAGACTTGCCAGAAAATACTCGTCTCCAGTCCGGAAACACCAGATCGAGACCGTCACGACCAAGCAACGGGTTGACTTCCCTGTCGGTCCGGATTACCACCAGCTCCAGCTGGCCCTGGATTCCAGACGGGGCAATTACGCTGACCTCTAGCGTACCCTGAGGCTTGATTCGCTGACCTGAAACGGAGACAAATTCCAGTGAGGTACCTTTTAACTTACGGTTGGGGAAGAACTTTCGACACGTATCTACAGAGATTACGCTGCGACATGCTCCACAATCCGCTTCGAATTCGATTCGACGACTATCGCATTCCAGCGACACGAACTCCGGTGAATCCACCTTATTCAACGATCCGGGAGGGGGGCTGCTGCTTGCCTGTTCCAGGACTGCCAGATCCAGACTGACATTCGACTGACGACGGTTTTCCTCGGCTGACTCGGCTTCGGTAGACGACGACTTGGACTCCGCTGACTCAATTTGACCACTGAGCATGTTTAGGCGTAGGACTTCGACGGCTTCGGCCATCTCGGCGACACGATTACCTCCTCCGGCCTTCTTGGTTTGTTTGGTTTTCGAACGACAACATGTTGACACGTGACCCTCCTTTCCACACGAAAAGCACGTCCAGCTCCGTGCTGGGCACGTGTTGGGGTCATGAAGACGACTGCACCGAAAGCATGGTTTCGACGACTGACTTGGACGACTCTTGTTCTCCTCCTTTCCTGGATAACTTCGCTTGGGCTTCGGTTTCTGGTGAACGACGACCTCCTTTCGGAACGATCCGATTTTCTGCGGCAACTGACTTGACATTTCTTTGTTTTGACTCAGAGCGGCTTCCCAACTTCGAGCAAGCGAACATGCTTTTTCGAAGGTTAGGCCCGGTTCGGTCAACAACTTCTTCCGGAGGCTCTGGTCACGGATACCAGCGACGAACTGGTCTCGCAATGCGTCCGACAGGAACGCTGCATACTCACAGGTTTGTGCGGTTGCTTTCAGGCTGATGATGAAATCTGTGATGCTTTGGGACGCAAGCTGCTCACATTTCCTGAACTTGTACCGCTCTGCGACGACGTTAGTGGTGGGGCCTAGGTGATCCTTCAGGAGTTTAACTAGATTGGCATACGACTTTGTACGAGGATCATCGGGGGCACACAATCTGGTAGCGATCGTGTACAAACTTGGACCAGCGACTGTTACCAATACGGGGACTTTTCGGTTGTCCGGCGTGTCGTTTACTAAGAAGAACATCTCCAACCGGTTGATATATTCTTCAAAGTTTTCTCCCACGACGTATTGCTCGATTTGGCCAAACATGCCAGCTCGAACAACAGGAATCACACCGCCTGCTTCGACTTTCACCGCACCACTATTTTCTCCAGCCTCATTCGCCATGACTGACCACGTTTGCGTTTGAGGTTATGTTCCCGAACACGTGTTACCGACCTCGACGAAAATTTTCACACTACGACAACGCACAACTAATCACTTTTCAATTTGGTTTTATCCTCGTCGCCAACTTGAAATGTTGGGAGGAAGTAATCGGAAAACTACACGCGACAGACTTTAATTGTTTAAGCACTAATTAATTTATTATTCTAATAGTTTCTTCATGTGCGTCTGCACTGATCGACGGTCGGTCAGGAAAGAGACCGAACGGAAGTCAGCATGGGCTGAGCAACCTAGTTGCTATAATACGTTTATAGCTAATTGACATACTATTGATTGACAATCAGTTATTGCTTAAGGCAATACTATTTGCTATAACTGGTCTAGATATACTACAATTTCTAGAGAGTTCCTTGGAAGAATTTTAGAATAAATTTCTGGAAGAAAAAAATGTATGGATTCTCCGCTGCAATTTCAAGGGAATCAGCGGAATATCTGGGACAATTTCTGCAGGAAGTCTCGAACAAGGTCTCGGATAAGCTTATTGAATAGAAATTTTTTGAGGAATTCTCGTAAACATTTCTTAAAAACTTCTCGGGTAAATTTCTTATGTACATGGAATTCACTGGAGATTTTAGGATGAATTTCTGGAGGAGTTCTTACGAAATCATTATGAATACTCAGATACTTTCGGAGGAATCCTCAAAGGACTTAGTAGATAAATGTTCGGAAAATAAATCAGAAAAATGTATGAAGCAATCCTTGAAAGAGCATACTCTTGGTTTTCTAAAGTATATTTCAACTAAATCTTCGAACAAATCCTCCCAGAAAATTATAATGTATGCAATCGAGAAAACTTCTGGAGGAATCTTTGAAAGAAAAAAACATTTGTTGCGATCTTCAGAAAAATCCTTTGAGTAATTTCTATAGAAACATAACAGACATCATGAGGATGCTCTTTAAATTTTTTTTTTTTTGATGAATCCTCGAAAATTGAAAACGCTGTCTGGAAGGGAAGTTTCTTACAAAATATGAAAATTTTTGTAAGAAACTTCTGGAGCAGTCTTCTCAGATATTTGGAAGGATCCTCAGGAGGAAAACCTCGGGGTGACGTTTCTGAAGAAACTCTTAAGAGAGTCTTTGAAAAGATTTATAGAGAGATCCTAGGGAGGATGGGGAAGGTGGTAGTTGGTGTGTGAACTATTGAAATATTTTTTTTCTGGAATTTTTGGGCAAATCCTTGCCGATATTACTATTCTATTATCAGGGAGCTTATGCATTATGGAAATATAATGGAAATTTTCTTTAGTAATAACTGAAAAATTCTCAAAGGAGTTTTCGGTATAATTATATAATTATATATATATAAGAAGAAATTGGAATTCCTGAAAATTCATAAAAATCTTCCACGAATCAGCGAGAAGTAATTTGTTCGATTGCGGTTTGCGGAAATTCTATAATTAAGTTTAAAAATTCAGCGAATTGACTGTAAGAAGTCACAGATTTCCGAAAACATCCGCGTAACGCCTCTGAAAGTCGTCAAAAAATACCTGAAGCTTCCTGAAACTCCTCAGGAATCCTCCTGAAACCTTATTGGACCCAATGAAATGCACCTGCCACCATCCGGAACCCGTAAAAAGCTTGCGAAGGGCTTTTGAAATATGCTGAAAATCCTATAAAACTTGCTGTAATCTCCTCGAAATTCCTCTAAACCTCCTCGTATTACATATAACGCTCCTAAAACACTCCGACACCATCGAAAACGCGTATGAATTGCTCCTGAGACCCCCTGGAATCACTTGGAACCTCTTGTGGCCCCCTGAGACGCCCCTGAGACCTCGTTGTACTCTCTGAAACCCCTAAAAATCCCTGTAATGCCAATGAAAGACGCGGAACTTCTCTAGAACCCCTCTAGGCACCTTGAAGCGAACCTGAAACCCCCTGGAATCCCAATGGGACCAAATGGAACCTCCTGAGTCCCCCTAAAACGGCTCAAAGAACCCTGAAGCGCTTCTGAAACCCCCTGGAATCCCCAAGATCTCCTGAGAGGGCCCTGAGAACCCCTTAAACGCCTCTGAGACCTCAAGGTACCCTCTGAAATCCACTAGGACCTCCTTGAAACGCCCCTTAAATTTCCTGGTGTCCCGCTGAATCTTATTTAGAATGAGAAACCCATAAAGCTTCAAGAGAGACCAACGATGCACCTTCAGGAGCAATAGACCGTCCCTTATTTTGCAAAAAAAATGGAAATGTTAAAAGTTCGTTGTTGGTCAATTATCGTTAGGGCTAAGAAATTATCGCGACGAAAGGGTCTAAAGTCGTTAAAAATGTGTGGGGCAAATAAACATGTTTTTTTTTCCTTGCTATTTTACAAAAACTGTTGATTTTAGAACTCCAAAAATGTGCTAATAATTACAATAACTCTACTTGTTTTTGAGTTATTGACAAAAGCTACCGAAAAATCAGCACTATTGACTTTTTTTTAAGTCTTGGATGAAACCTTATCTATTTTGTTCAATAACTTTAAAACGGGTAGAGATATCGCAATTCTGAGCCGTTTTTTGAGGTCCCGAAATCATGAAAAAAATTTATGTTTTCTTAGCCCCATACAATTTTTGACAACTTTAGGTCCCTTGAGCAAGGATGCCATATATACAGATTAATCTTTTCCATACAGCTTTTTGAGCTTCTATACAGATTTCGTTTTATATGAAATAAAGATTTTTGAGCTAGAGGGGCCATTTTATTTTTCTATGGGATACAGATTTTTCTACCAGATTTTGTACGGGATACAGATTTTTCAAAAACTGATCTGGCATCCCTGCCCTTGAGACACTACTTAGCTTTGAGTTACGGACTTCACATTTTGACATGACAATTTTTCAACTAAAACGATCATTTTCCAACAACGAACTTCTAACATTCCCATTTTTATTTTTAATGTGAGAATTCAAGCAATAGGGAAACATTTCCGAGAGAAGTTTCTGGAAATATTGTGTGAAAAACTATAGGACTAATCCAAGGAGAAAATTCCTGGAGCACCACTAGAGGGAAAACTTTTGAAGAAATAATAGGAGCTACTGAAGAAATTCCAGGAAAAAAAAAGCAGAAAAAAAAACGCTACAGTTATCCCGGGGGGAACTCCAAGCTTCGGAAATCAGGTGGCAGAGGAGGATTATTTCATAACAGCTGACTTCGTGAATCTCAGAAGCATGAGCACTCTTGCCCTTGTAGTTCACGAGAAGGTTTGAGTTGCGTTCGCCCCTGTTCAGCTGCAATCCTAATTAATTTCCATTTCTTTCATAGCTTCGTATCGAAAGTCAGTTTGTTAATTTTTGGAGATTTCCCTAAATTGAACGTGAGCAAAATTAAGAAAGTTTGTTAGGTTTAATCTTTGCAAAATGAAATACTTGTCTGTAGGATTAAAGTGGTCCGGAAACCGCATCATAACCCGTCATACCTGAAAAGAGGTATAAAGATATACCATTAGATTTTATTCAAAAATAGGCTGAAGAAATGATTACTGAAAGTATGATTGTAATGATGATAACATCCCAATCAGGGATGGAATATCTCATGATAATGAAATTTTGTAACTTTCCCCTCAGACACGTTTATCGATGACATCATTTGAGTTTGGGCATTCATAGGTATTTGACCTTCATCGGCAACATTTCGGAACTCTATTAAAACTTCACCTAGCCCAAAGCTCATACAAATATACCCAATAAATCCGATTCAACCCCAAACAGCAGTAGGTATCGACCGAAACTCGTCCATAAAAAGTACCGAAATCGCTGCATGCCGGACCAGCAGACTGATTGTACATTATCTGAGCCATAAAGTACGTCCACTTCCCTGCCAATCCAACCCGGGGGAGGCTTTCTCATCAACCGTAATGTAGGGAACCCTGAGTGAAGGGCAGTAACAAAACTGTAATCTTCAATGAACGTCAGTATGGATATTTCAAAAGCTTAGAATAATTTACTTCGAACAAGTGAATAACTGATTTTCTATGCAAATCACCGAATTCTAATTTGCTTCAAAATTTACTTAGAACCAAACACCTTGAAGTAGAAGTTGTACATCATGAAGCAACTTTGCAACTATTTTAGCTTCAACAATTAAGCAAAACGCTTTTTTGATCGAAGAAACAAAAACAGATGTGGGTAGTCAGTAGGAGAGGTAGGGTAATTCGCTAATTGTTGAACACTACCCAAATGTTGAACAGTTTCTGAATATTTTATTATAAACCTTACTTAAGTAATTTTCATCCAACGTATACTTATGATGTAGATGCATATACATGTGGGTAACGATATTGCTCTAATTAAATTACAAAATTATACATATTTTACGTCAAAAAAAATTATTGAAAATTTTGTACCGCTGATGACACGAAAACTGCACAATTCTTAGAATTAATTTTAAGAAATTGCTGTTACGAAATAAGCTTTGTGGGCAAATCGACCACAAATATCAAATGCACACCATATTTACAAGACATGGAAGGATGTCATTAACAGTTTACCATTGTTTAAAATCACATTTTCGTTGTAATTTAATTTGGAAAAATATTTTTCTAATCACACTGTCATTATGCATCCATGATCCAATTGTTGAACACTGGCATAACCTACGATGTTAGGACCATGACTGCTAGAATTTTTTTCACTTCACCTAACCGTGCATTGCATGGGATTTCAAGGGCGTTCCAGGGATGTTCTAGGGGTGTTCCAGTGGGATTCAGAAAGATTCCAGTGGTTTTCAATGAGTTTCAAGGGCGTTCCAGAGGTTTTCAAGAGGAATTCAGAGTGTTAAGGGGGTCCAAGGAGTATTTCAAGGCGTTCCAGGAGGCTCAGGAGCAACCCAAGGGTTTTCAAGGGATTTCAGGGTCGTTCCATGTGTGTTCTTAGGGGTTGAGTGGGTCCCATGGGGTTCCAGGAGAGTTTCAGGGGCTTTTAAAGACAAATCTTTTCAGACATTTTTGCATCTAGGGGGCTATCCATTTATTACGTAAGGGAAATTTCACGATTTTTCGACACCCCCTCCCCCCCCTTATAAGATTTTGTGTATGAAAACCCAAATATGTTTGTATGGTGCGTAAGATTTCTCAAAACCCCCCTCCCCCCATAAACCCTTACGTAATTAATGGACAGCCCCTAGTCATGTTTAAAACGATTTCAGTCCACTACAGCTCTCTTCAAATGTGCGATTCCTTGTCATTTAAATGAATTGTCACTAGCTCGGAATAGCTGGGAACAAAACACGAAAAACCCGGAAAAAAGTCCACCAGAGTGAAAAAATGTCGGATGTCGGATCAAAGTCGGATCAAATTTTATCAAATGTTGGACCACTGTTGGACCCACATCGGGTAACTGTCGTGTCTATGTTGGGTTTGGTGGCCAAAATAAAAATAGGTGAATGATAGGTTGATGTCGGGTTATACGTCATCAATTACGAACAAAGCTTCAACCGTTCAACAATTGGCGAGAACCGTGCAACATTAGGATGAGCTAGCTTAAGGAAGCGTTCAACATTTGGGTTACAGACTTCCCATACAAATGTTCTATTTTCTCTTAGAAAATGGAATTTAAGGGAATACAAATTCAATAGGCAGTATAAGGGATAAGTAGATCTAGACGTTCACTGGATATTTTTCAACTAAAGTGGAATTATGCACGGAAAAACATACGAAAACCAAAATGCCAGTACTAACCGTTCAACAATTGGCGAATTACCCTACTCCTTTCTTGTAGTTTTTACCTTCTTAATGAATGCGGCGAAGTGTTTTGAAATACGTTATGAAAATAATCTCGTTTTATTTTGCCATTGCCTGGTACTTTTCCCCAATCGGATCAAAACCAGCCTCATCGAAACTCAGCTGGTCGGCCTTCGAACTGGTCCAATCCTCACCGGCCTCCTTGTGGGTAGGTCGCATTTTTCCATTTTCGCTCCATCATTGTAACGAGGATTTACTTTAATGTGCTTCATCCTCATCGCCGGTCGGTCGGTCGTCCTCGTCCCTCCGTAGTCCCCGAGAGTTCGACCCAAATGAGGGCCCGACCTAGCCTGCTGTTTCGAAGCTAAAGGATAAAAATATGGGATTATAATAGATGCTTGCCTTCTTGCCTTCCGGCCGACGACGAACGGACACGCGGACCAAACTAGAGAAGCATTGAAGATTGTGGCGGGTTATGGGAAGGAGAGCCAGGAAAGCTAAAAGCCGATTTTGGAGCTTTTGGTCCTCCTGTGGAGTTGTGTGTAGGTAGGCCTCGAACAACTAGAAGAGGAAAATGTATATTTTCTCACTGCGGAATGGTTTAGTGTGGAGGCAAATTTACGAGCACGAAACGGTGGCAAGTGAGTACCTACAGCTACAAAGTAGACCTTCTGCGAAACACGGACTACGTGCATTGCGGAGAATTTTCGGAGGTGAAACTTGGGGGGTCTTGTGGCGAAATTTGGCTTAGTTTTAGCTTTCTCAACAGTTGAAGAAGAAGTCCAATCTCAGTTTCCTTGAACTCACAAATGAAATGCTCAAAATTATTAGGAATGATTTACTTACTTTCTTTCAATCCTGGGCACCCATGCCATGGTGTTGTAGAGGGCCGAAATATCTCCAGCTTAGGCGATTGTCCGCCATCGCCTTGACCTGTGGCCAGGTCAAATTTTTGTCAACTTCCATTATTTTTCGGGTACGGCTGCGCTGACATGAGCCTCTAAGCCTGCCACAGCTCAATGTCCTGCTGGGTTCCAATCTAACGCTAGCTTGCAGGTTTCTGCGTGGAGTATGGCCGGCCCATCTCCACTTTCACTCTCGAATTTATGTCCCTATCGACTTTTGGTGACATCGACGATAGAGCTCTGCGTTGGCGATCCAAATATGAGGCCACCATGCACGAATTATACACCGCCGGGCGCCGGTAACTATTGATGAAAACCTGCAGCTGTTGAGTGTTCTCCACTGACACTTGCCAAGATTCACTGGCAAACAACAGAGCAGATTCCACGTTTGAGTTGAAAATTCGGATGTTGGTGCGTTGACAAATCTTGTATCTCCATACATTTCTTAAACTCGCAAAGGTAGTCCTCGCCTTATTGATCCGTGCACCTATGTCGATCTTGGTGCCGCCATCGGCCGCCATTTGGCCACCAAGATATTGGAAGCTTTCATCATTCTCTACTGCTTGTCCAGCTACCGTGAAGCAGTTGATCGTGTTTACATTCAACGATTTGGTCTTGTTGACGGTAATGGTAAGACCTGCTGCCGAGCAGCGATCGGCAATATCATCAAGCTTACTCTGCATATCAAAGCGCCGCCGTTGATCTAATAGAGCGGCATCATCAGCTAGTTCAAAGTCATTTAGGTGCTCCATGGTAATAGGCTGCCACAGAACCACGATTTGCCCTGTACTGTGCTACAATAAGGCAGATGTTTTTTTTTTCTCAGAGACTCCATTGTTTTCGTGAAGAAAACGGTCGAAAGCTTTTTCGTAATCAATGAACACCAGGTAAAGAGACTCTTAGAATTCATTGATTTGCTCCAGGATAATACGGAGCATGACAATATGGTCCACACAGGATCGTCTGGCACGAAATCCTGATTGCTGCCGTCGAAGAGTTGCGTCAATCTTCTCCTGTATCCGGTTAAGAATCACTTTGCAGAGGACTTAAAGGACGATACATAGTAACATGCATACATACATACATACACTTATTTGTTCAACATCACATTTAAGACAAAACATAATCAACAATAGTACGCCACAATACTTCTTGTGCCAACCGGATCAGTTGCAAACACCAGCTTTGCAGGGTTATTGTCCGGCGCTCTTGCAACATATCCACCGTATCCTTCCGGCTTTGGCCACCTTCTGGATGCAGGGTTCACCGTAAAGTGCAGCGAGCTCGTGTTCTGGCGGTAATGTCCATGTCGTCCGCAAAGCACACAAATTGCCCGGATTTTGTGAAATTCCCCGGCTGTTGAGCCCGGCTCGTCGCATCACACCTTCCAGAGCGATGTTGAATAGTAGGCATGAGAGTCCATTATCATGTCGCAGTCCCCGGCGAGATTCGAATGAACTAGATAGTTCACCCGAAACCCTTACGCAGTTTTGCACCCCGTTCATCGTTGCTTTAACCAGTTTAGTCAGCTTCCCAGGAAAGCCGTTTTCGTCCATGCTTCTCCATAGCTCTGCGCGGTCGATACTGTCGTATGCCGATTTAAAGTCGATGAACAGGTGATGCGTTGGGACCTGGTATTCACGACATTTCTGGAGGATTTGCCTTACGGTAAAGATCTGGGCCGTTGTCGACCGGCCGTCGATGAAGTCGGCTTGATAATTTCCCACGAACTCATTCGTTTTAGGTGACGACGGAAGATGATCTGGGATAGCACTTTGCAGGCAGCATTCAAAACAGTGATCGGGCGAAGTTCTCACATTCCAAATGGTCACCTTTCTTGTGAATGGGACAGATTACCCCTTCCTTCCACTCCTCCGGTAGCTGTTCGGTTTTCTCGATCCTGACTATCAGCCGATGCAGACACGTGGCCAACTTTTCTGGACCCATCTTGATGAGTTCAGCTGCGATACCATCCTTACCAGCTGCTTTGTTGGTTTTGAGCTGGTGAATGGCATCCTTAACTTCCCTCAGCGTGGGAGTTGGTTCATTACCGTCCTCCGCTGCATTGGCGTCGTCGTTTACTCCGTCGCCGTGGGCTCCCGAGCCTACGTTCTCCAAGCCATTCAGGTGCTGATCGAAGTGCTGCCACCTTTCGATCACCTCACGTCCGTCCGTCAAGAGGCCTCCGTCTTTATCCCTGCACATTTCGGCTCGCGGCACGAAGCCGTTGCGGGATGCGTTGAGCTTCTGATAGAACTTCCGTGTTTCTTGGGAACGGCACAGCAGTTCCATTTCTTCACGCTCCGCTTCTTCCAGGTGGCGCTTTTTCTCCTGAAAGAGGCGGGTCTGCTGTTTCCGCTTCTGTTTGCAACGTTCCACGTTCTGTCGGGTCCCTTGCTGCAGCATCACCGCCCTCGCTGCGTTCGTATCCCCCAAAACCGTTCGGCACTCTTCGTCGAACCATTCGTTCCGTCGATTCCGTTCCACGTACCCGATGGTGCTCTCGGCTGCGTCGTTGATGGCTGCTTAGACTTTCTGCGCGTATGTTGAGGCGACATTCGGTTGTTTCAGTCGCTCTAAATTGTACCATGGCGGTCGCCGGTACCGTACATTGTTGATGACGGAGAGTTTTGGGCGCAGTTTAACCATCACCAGATAGTGGTCGGAGTCGATGTTGGCGCCACGATAGCTCCTGACGTCGATAATGTCGGAGAAGTGCCGTCCGTCAATCAGAACGTGGTCGATTTGAGATTCCGTCTGCTGTGGTGATCTCCAGGTGTAACGATAAGGAAGGCTGTGTTGGAAAAAGGTGCTACGTATGGCCATATTTTTGGAGGCGGCGAAATCAATGAGTCGTAGGCCGTTTTCGTTCGTCTGCTGGTGGGCGCTGAACTTACCAATCGTCGGTCGGAATTCCTCCTCCTGGCCTACCTGAGCGTTTAGATCTTCTATGATGATCTTGACGTCGTGGCTTGGGCAGCGCTCGTACTCGCGTTCAAGATGCGCGTAAAATGTATCCTTGTCATCATCAGTGTTCCGGAGTGTGGGCTGTGCACGTTTATTATGCTGGAGTTGAAGAATCGGCCCTTGATCCTCAACCTGCACATTCTTTCGTCGATCAGCCACCAATCGATCACGCGCCTCTGCATATCACCCATCACGATAAAGCAAGTCCTTTTTGTTCACCGTTGGTCTCGGTTCGTATTATTGTGTTGCTGATTTTCCGTTACAATGTTTTTTTTTACGGCTGGCTCGTAGGGCCTGACGCCAACCCTCTACTTTCCGGAGGACGACCATAGTGCACAGTTGAGCTTAGAGTCCTTCCCTGACACTCGGGCGTAGATCAGCCGTCCCTAACATGGGGAACAGACGCTGTTGTGAACCGCTCCTCCTGGAGAACAGACGCTCAGGTTGGCGAAGCAAACAACCCCCCCCCCCCCCCCACCCCCTTCCCTGTCAGCCTACGACCAAAGTTCCCACCGGGGTTGGTTACCCGATCTTCCATAAGGTTGCTCATAGTTTCCGGCCGGTACCGCGAGGAGGTAGGGATAGGAGTTGCTGGGCAGAGGCTAGTGGATCACAATGGGATCTGAAATGCGCAGCATGCCCAGACTTTACCGTGCCACAGTACTGCACTCATTTCCGATTGGTTTTGCGATGAACATCACTTCAATCACGTGCTGGTGGCCGTTGGTTCTCCGAGACCAAACGGGCAAGTAAAACGGGTGACCGTAAGTGGGTGTGACCAACCACTCTGTTTGTTCACTCTGCTCATAGAGCTCAAACCCTTTCTCAGTAATAAAATTAAATAAATTAGAGGAAGAGTTAAAAGAAGAATACTTAGAGAGCTAGTAGGGACGATTACAAACATTTATTTAAATAAAAATAATTAAATATCCTTAAAAATATAATATAACTTAAGCTAAAGGTCCATGCAAATAACTTAATTAAATGCGAATAACCAGCTAGGAGGCAAAAGGCGGCAAACGGTTAATTCAAAACACACTTAGGATTTATATACAGTACCCCCCTAAACACGACACTCACAATAACACAACGCTGGCGAATTTTGGTAGCAGCCCTGGCGACCGCATATCGGGCAACCTACGGGGCCATGGAGCCCCGAAAAAAAGGCCTTTTCACCGGTTCCTGGGAGACCAACGAGCCATCGCTCGTTCACTTGGATTGTGACCAGACAACCATCCACATCTGATAATCAAGTTCTCCAAAGTTTTTAATATAAAGTGCAGTGCAACGTAGTGTGCCATGGCCTAGCATTTGGGCATTATTCTTGAGTGGTGAATCGCCAAATTTTCCCACTGTCAAGTGTATTTTTTCCTGCCCGGCGGCACAGTACAGTCCCTGCAATAAGGACTAACGAAGATCGATCGGTACCACCGGTCAGGACTCCGTTGAAAGCAATCCAAGTTGTGAGGGCTTGGCAAGATACCCGCCGTCGAAGTCGGAGGTCAGGCCACCGGCGGCTGAAGCACCGAAAATACCAAGCCGCTGAAAGGACGACCAGATCGCTTGGGCGCGATCCAACGAAACGGACACCCCCCCCCCCCCCCCCCTTTTACGGGAACCGGAGGACAGCAGGACCGACAGAAGCGATCCGGCATAGAGGACCGTGCGACAGCCGGCATCGTGAGGACCGAAAGGAGCGAGCCGGCTTTACGGACCCCAGTGACCCAGCGGGCCACGTGTAGATCGCGTGGCTACGATCCGCTACCCCAGGACAGCACCAGCCAGCTTCCAGCGACGGGCCCAACACTGACACCCACACAAATCGTGAGTAGAGTGTATTTGGTAGGAATTCAGATAGGGCAGTTAGGGACGATAGGGCCTTTTTCAATAAACCGCCGTAAAAAGTAATACTTCTTCTTTTAACCATTTCTTCATTCCTCGAAATTGCCTCGGCGTGGATGAGCCGACCCTGAGAATTGGGTAAGGGTTTTATGCACTGAGCGGGCGTAACAGAGACTAGTTACATGGGATATTACGACGCGGGAAGAAGAGTAGCCCGTATCTTCTACAAAGGAGAGACGACGGAAGGCAAGCGATCTACAGTATACGGGTCCGTTAAAGCTATGTATGGGCTAAGAAGAGGGTCAGTGTTAGCCGCTCTCGGGGAAAAGCAACTGATGAACTGACGAAATGAATGTGTGACCAATGCGCTACGAGTTGCGGCGATAACTTAACGTTAAACTTCCTTCTCTTTTTCTTGAGAATTCTAACCTCTTGAACATTCATAGGACCTTGCCTCTCCTACAATTTCACACAATATGCTTATTTCAAGCAACGCAACGGTAACGCCGCGCCGTAAACAATGCGAAAGAATCTTCAAAGGGACCCTTCTTGACAAGAACTGATTAAAATCCTTAGACAAACAATCTAATGTCTTCATAGTTCATCAACTTGTGCTCATGGCTAAATAATTTATAGCAAAATGTCCGTCTCATCACCCCTCAAGCAGGCAGCCAACGCCGGTAAGCCTTTCCTAGTGTTTAGTCTGATGGGCCCGTAGCACAACGCCCCCGCCAGCCAGCATTGGCCTCTAGCCTCATCACCTACAGGCTACACACATTATCGTGACAGGTGAAGTTAATTGGAAAAGTTTTCGCTCAACTCGTGTCAGTCATCGTGTTTTGGAAGCGAACATAAAAGAAACCCCGCAGCCAAAGCACCAACCAGCGCCAGCCAGCAGCGTGTTGGATCAAAATGGCTAGACAGACAGACGACCGACAGAGAGCATTCTTCCCTCAATCATATAAATAGGCTACAACCAGTCAAGTCCGAGAAGTCAGCTCGGCTTTATCCAGGTTTTCCGTAGGTGCTTCCATCGGTTCGGGCGGCGGTAAAACAATTTCGTGTGAGCTGTGGGTTGAAATGTGAACGTATAAATATGGTGGGAATTCTTTATATTTAGACTGCCAGGCCGGTTATGTTCTCTGGAGTTATTCGTACAACCAGGAACGGAACCGAAAAGATTTGGGTCAGAAGATTTGCACTCCCACGAACGAGAGGGTTTAGTTGGAAAACATTTTGGGTAGATATACCCCGAATCCCAATGCCACAAGAGGTGCTAGAAATATTAAAATTTTTGGAAATAACTACCGGCGAACGTAGTTGAAAGACGATACGGTACGAGGGAATGGTATAGTTTCGTGTTTCGGACGTTCTCGGAAAATAGATCTAGTTGGTTCACCGGAGATAGACAGGAGGTAATAACAGTTGGAATATAAATATGAAACTGGTGAAATGGAAGTTTGATTGAGCAAGAAATAGACAGATTTTTGAGCACGTCAGCTGAAAAATTTCTCGCAGTTGAGCTTTTGTCAGATTGCACATGCACTCACCTAGAGGTTGCAATATTCTATATGAACCCGACATCTAGGTGTTATGACTTTATTTCTTTTATTATTATTCTATCATTTCAAATGATTTATGGACGATTATATTGTGACATAGGGTCTTGTACCATTTGAACAGATGTACCTATTTTGAGCACTTGCTGCTATAACTAAGCCAATTTCAAATCGATTGATTTGAATTTTTGTGAGTTAGATACTGTAGGTACGTGCCTAACACTATACAAAAATTCAAATCAATCGGTTTGAAATTGAGTTGGTTATAGCAATAAGTGCCCAAAATATGTACACCTGCTCAAATGGTACAAAACTCTACGTACCTACGTATTCACGAGTGTACTTTTCTCTATAAAGTAGTCATCATGGCAGAACACGTGTGAAAAGCACAACAATGTATCGCTCGTTGTGCTTGGTTCCTGCTCTGAGTACTGGCCGTAGAACTAGTTGGTTCAATATTGCCCCACGGTGCGGCGGTGGACACTGACAAAAGCAAACATCACTACGGCTGCGTGCTTTTCACATAATGAATACCCTGCGGCCGCTCGTAACCATCAGCAAACGCCAGCCAGCGCAACAAAGTAAAAACCTAACTCGTCATGCAGTTAATGATCCACACGTCAGCTAGTGAGCGTTCGGGTGGGTGGAATGATGACGGCGGACAGGAATGAATGAACTGCGAACTTGAATCCAATACACACCCACCCGTATGAACTCCGGGTTTTCAGAACATTCTTTTGATGAAGCGGTCATCACCAGCACATATCAAATCCTGCACACATCACCTTCCTCCGGGCCACGTGTTTCCGGCGAAGGGAGGGTGGGTATCATAACATTTTGTTATTTTTGTGATAATTATATGTGATGGACGTTCGCGTGCGGCTGAGTTGCTTCTTGCGTTTGTCGGAGAAATGGCCGGCGACATGTCGTTTGCGAGATTACCTGCAGCAGGATTGACGGTTGACACGGTGGTACTCGAAGGGCTTGTGATCCATCACAAATGACGGGTAACGGAACATTCTTTTCTCGTTTTCTGGAAAGTTCTTGGACTTAATTTGAACAGTATCTACAGAGGGTGGCCAAAATGTTTGGGATAGGCAACTTTTTTTCTCTCACAAAAAAGTTCAACATGCTATAACTTTTAACAGTTATGTGGCTGGAAAACTTTTTGCTTTTTGTTACACCGTGTATTTTAAATGGGTGCTGGGTACCTGGGTACCCTGCCGGTCACATAAGGGTTAATAGAGTGCATCAAAAAATCTCAAATTTTGACTGATTGTCAAACTATTACATGTGCATCATTGGTACAAATTTGGGCTCGATTGACTAATGTTTCGCAAAGTTAGAACTCATTTTTGAGCTGTCATATCTCGGAAACTAGTGAACCGAATTGAATGAAATTTTGAACGAACACTAACGCTATGTAAATGCTTCACAAACTATTAAAACGTAGGTACTTTTTGAACGTAGAAAAGGATTGACATTTTTTGGATTTATTTCGAAAAAATGTAATTTTTTAACATCAATGTCAATAAATTTTAGTGTTAATATCCAAAAATTTTCCACTTCTGTTTTCAAGTTATCTCTAATCAAATATATTGGAGCCTATTTAGATTAAAGGAAGAACACATTTAGTAATTTTTGTGTGGTATTGTAAATTTGATATATTTTTCTCTATATGGGTAAAAATTTCAACCCGGTGTAACTTAATTCGTCGTGAGAAAATATAACATTTTATAACGTTGTATTAAGTATCAATATATTGTTGATGAACGTTAAAAAATTCATTCGATTCGGTTCACTGGTTTCCGAGATATAACAGTTCAAATATTAGTTGTCTCAATAATAGTGTTTTACCCGAAAGGTTCTTACCTCGCGAAAAATTATTCAATCAAGCCCAAACTTGTACCAAAGATGCAGATATAATAGGTTGACAAACAGTCAAAATTTGAGATTTTTTAATGCACTCTATGAAAAGTTATAGCATGTTGAATTTTTATGTTGGAGAAAAAAATTGCCTATCCCAAACATTTTGGCCATCCCCTGTAAATACACGAATACGGATTCCCGGATAAACTGATACGATTAATCAAGGCGACGATGGATCGAGTGATGTGCGTAGTTCGAGTATCAGGGACACTCTCGAGTCCCTTCGAATCTCGCAGAGGGTTACGGCAAGCTGATGGTCTTTCGTGCTTGCTGTTCAACATTGTTTTAGAGGGTGTAATATGGAAAGCGGGGATAAACACGAGTGGACGATTTTCACGAAGTCCGTTCAGCTGCTTGGTCTCGCTGATGATATTGATATTATTGCTCGTAAATTTGAGACGATGGCGGAAACGTACATCCGTCTAAGGAGTGAAGCCAGGCGAATCGGATTAGTCATTAATGTGTCGAAGACAAAGTACATGATGGCAAAGGGCTCCAGGGAGGAATCTCCGCGGCAAGTCTCGTTGGATAAATGTACGACTCGTGCTGAAAAAATCAACTTTTTGCAACTAGTTACATAAATAACTATTTTCGTGTTACTCCATGATGAAAATAAACAGGGTATTCATTTGGTTCAAAATTACTTCAGTAGCTGGCAACATAGCTCGTATAGGATTGCACATTTAGGTGAATACATGAGAACCTCCTATTATGCCATGAAATGGGAGGCTTCATAAAAAAAAAAAAGACCCTAATTAATCCACCTGGCGGTGATAGCGCTTTTCTCGTGCCTTCGAAACTCCATTTAAACAAAACTCAAGTATTATGTTGTGAAATCATATCGTTTATCTGGCTTTTGATGTTTGAACCTTAAATACTAAAAAAACCCTTCCTTAAATTTGGAGCCACCATTTTGGATTGAAGTTTACTATCTTGGAAATTCTGGTCGTTGTTTTCGGACTCTAGACATCTACCCCGTACCAAATACACCCATATTGCATGGTTTTGGAGCCTAAAACTTCTCTAAACAACCGCCATCCTGGATATTCTGGTCGCCATTCATGGGCTCCAGATATCTTCTTCATACCATATATACTCATAAAGTATGATTTAAGAGTCTAAAATTTTATTAAACAGACGCCATCATGAAGTTGAATCGCCATCTTGGATTTAAAGCCGCCATCTTGAATATTCTGGTCGTCACTTGTGAACTCCGGACAACTTCCCCATAACAAAAATACCCATATTGCATGGTTTTAAAGCCTGAAACTTGAATTTGGAGCCGCCATCTTGGATTTAAGACCGCCATATTAAGAATTCTGGTCACCATTTTTGGACTACAAACTTCTTCCCCACAACAAATATACCCATATTGAGTGGTCTTAGGGCCTAAAACTCAATCAAACAGCCGCCATTTTGAATTTTGAGCCACCATGTTGGATTTTGTGCTGCCATCTTGGATATTCTATTTATGGTTTAATATGGCTGGTGCACCCACCAACGAGCAAACGGTAGGAAGTTCAACAAGTTAACAAGCGGAGCACGAAGCAGCGTGCGGACCTCACACGGGCGCTGAAACGTAATAAGAGCTGGCTACCAAAGATGTTGGTAGTTGCCGAACATCAGGACGAGTTGATCGGCTACACGAGCGGATGGAACAACATCAGTAAGGACCTGAAACAGGGCCACGCTATGTTTCAACTAGCATATTATAAAAATTCAATGTACATCGGGCTTCTTCCCACCTAACATCAGTGTTCGAGCTATATTTTCATTTGCAGATGGTTTCAAAATATTATATCGGTGAAAATTTTTTCATACATTTTGTATGGGAGAGATCTTGGCCAAAAATGAGAATTTCATGCAAATTTGTATGAAAAACAGCTAAAAAGATGAAAATATCAAAATTTCCCCGATGAAATATTTAAAAAGTTTCTGCATATGATAATATGGGATGAATTCAGACATTCTGTGAAAAGAAACCCGATGTACATTCAATTTTTATAATCTGTTAGTTCAGACATAGCGTGAGGGCCTGATGAAGCTCTGCAAATCGATGGCTCTGGCCAAGAAGGAGTATGATCTCTTGATCGAGGAACGAAGTACGGCAGATGCGAGCATGGAACGAACAAATTCCTCTTTGCATGCAATGCGACAATACAGCACAAAACCCTGCAGCTTGTTGGGGCCGTAGCGGAGAGGTCAAACCGCCTTACAACTCGAGCTGCATGGTCGAAGCTTGCTGAAGAGACGCAGCGATGCGCTGGTGTTCAAACCCGAAGCGGACACATGCACCGAGGCGCTGAGGGCCATGCGACCGCTGGGCGCGGATGTCAAAAGCATCCAGGACGGGAGAGATGATGCTAGTACTGAAGAAGAAGATGTCCAAGAAAGGCACCTTCTACAAGGCACTGGTTCAGGAGGCGGAGGCGACTCTCCAGTGTAATAACCTGGACGAGATCACCGACGCAGAAGAGCTCGCAGTGCGAGATAGATGGACCAAGTGCATCGATCCGCCTGCAAAAGTGCTCGACAGGCACGCAGATTGCTACGATCAAGCTGCCCGTAGGGGAGGTGATTAGAGCTACTAACTGCCGTCGGTAAGATCATAGTAGGCTGGTCAGTGTGCTCGCCAGCATCTACGAGCCGCAAGTTCGTGATTCAGGTTCTTTAAGCAAGGATACAAGTCATAGGTGTGTAAAGGCTACGACAGGAGCAAGCTCTGCAGGAGATGAGGAATGAAAAGTCATATCGACAGGAAGTTCAACTCGGCACCAAAATGTCTGATTTGCACGGTCCGTTCCAGAAAATAATTTCCACGTAGCACGAGGGCTTCGCAATAGCAAGTTTCAACGGGGTGTACTACTGCAGTTGCCATGCCCTTCCCAGGTGGCCGATAGATCAGTTCTCGTCTATGTTAGATTCGTTATTACGCGTCCTACTGGGATTGAGTCCCGTGGTCATTGGTAGAGACTTCAACACCGTGGTGACTGAGTGGGGTAGCTGCTCGATCAACGCGAGATGCTGGGATCTACTCAAAGCTATAGCTAGACTGGATGTTGATGTCGCGAACGTAGGCGACAAAAAACACATAGTAGGAACGGAGCAGAGTCCGTCATTGATGTGACCTTCTGGAGCCCTGGTCTAAACCCAAGCTCGGACTGGAGATTCTCGCACAGTGAACATCTGGCGATTCGATACACGGTGGAACATGGAGAAAGACGGCCACATCCGAAGGTCATCGACCATCATCGGGGATTACCTCCTTCGGCCATGGCGAGGTCGCTCCGGTAACGAACGACGAGCTCATCGCAATAGCGAAGTCGCTTAAGTGGAACAGGGCTCCTGGTCCGGACGGTATCCCGACAGTAGCCATCAAGACGGCCATCGAGGCCAGCCCTGACATGTTCAGAGTGGCTATGCACATGTGCCTAGACAGAGGCGAATTTCCGGAGAGGTGGAAAAGGCAAAGATTGGTTCTACTGCGAAAACCCGGGAAGTCACCTGGCAGCATACACACCAAGCCCGTGCACAAGAGAGAGGGTTTGGGGGTTATACCAAGGGTTAAACTCCTCGTATTGATGATGTTCCATTCACTAGGCGCCCCTCCGCCCTTTACCAAAATTAGGAAACTTTCTTGCCACCTTTTCTGTCACGGGCCTGATACAGACCTATCTGCCTTCTGAACACCGCCGGAAAACTGTTGAAACGGATCATTCTGAACGAGAATCCGCTATTGCGCGGTCGTCACGCTGGACTTCAAAAATGCATTCAATAGCGTCAGCTGGGCCGCCGTCGAGTGCGTCATACACCACCTAGGAGTCCCGGTTAGCCTATGCCGAATACTGGAGAGCTACTTCCAGAATAGGGTGCTGATATATGACACCGAGGAAGACGAGTGGAGCTATAACATCACCGCAGGGGTACCTCAGGGCTCCATCCTGGATCCGGAATTATGGAACGCAGCGTATGAGGGCGTATTGAGGCTCAAACTTCCACCGGGCGTAAAGCTGGCCGACTTTGCCGATGACATTATCCTCGTGGTATACGACGAGTCGATAGAGGAAGGGCAACTGACAGCAACTCACGCAATTGGCACAGTAGAGGACTGGATGAGGTCGAGGCAGTTGGCACTCGCGCACCACAAAACGGAGGCGGTGGTGGTGTGGTACACAACCGTAAGTCTGAACAGCAGTGGTCATCACAGGCGGGTGCACAATCAACTTCAAGCGCTTACTGAAGCAATCGGGAGTCATGATCGACAATAAGCTGAAATTCGGAAGCCACGTGGAATATTTCTGCAAAAGGTCTAGCATGGCGATATCGTCATTGTCAAGGATAATGTCAAATAGCTCGGCAATAGTCTTATAAAAGCGTAAGCTGCACGCGGCGGTAGTGGTCTCCATACTACATCGTTCTGAGGGTGGCAGAGGGCGAAGAGTGCTTCGATCGGTGCGGCATAAGAGGCGCAAGACGGATCGCCAGAACATCACAAACGTTCGGGGAAACTGGAGGAACATCACCCAAGACCGACGAAAATGGTACTCTGAAGTATCAAAGTAGAAAAAAAATAGATGTATGCGACTCTCGAACTTAGCGCCTACTTTCGTATATTAATTGGTATAGCATATCTTCAACAACAATAACTTCACGCTCAAAGAGTTTCAGAAGGCTATATTTAGCAACACTAATCCCATGCCCAGCAAACATCTTAAAAAGCCATTAGCCAATCTAACGCCGAGTTCTTAGTATTCGTAAAACTTTTCCGACGCACCACGATACCGCCGCATAGTGGGCCGCACAAAGAACGCACCAAGATTGTTTATTTATTGACTTCCCCAGACCCGCTCCGACCGTTTCGTTCCGAAGTCGGACCATCTACGCGTCGTGCGAGCTTTCCCACACTCCGTGCTGCGCGCCCGAACTGCCATTTCTCACCATTAAAAACAAACTAACGGCACAATTTGGAACCAATCTCGTCGCAATTTATTTCGGTGCTCCAAATTAACTTATTCGCCACGGCGTGAGTGAGTTCGTGACGGCTTTCGTTTTTACCCCTGCCTGGCTCGTGCTGGTACGAAGACCTGACAACCTTTTTCCACCAAGCCGGTCGTCGGTGTTTACTCTCTACGTAGGGCTAGGAGTTCACCAGGAGCACACACGTTTCGATCGACACCGTCGTCATCGTCCCCCCGTCGCCGTCGCTGCCGTAGAGTCAGTGCGTGCGTGTCCTTTTATGTACTGGCGGCAGGGGCTAACGCACGTATGGATTCCAGCAGCAAATGGGATCCTATTTATATTCTGTTGGTGTAAAATCTGGTACGCACTCTGGGGGTTTCTAACCTGAACTTCTTCGCCTGAATACGTGACGAATACTTTCGGAAGCAGAATAGTGGTAAAAACAGAGATGGTTCCTTGGCGGAAAGAGTTCAGGGTGGTTCAGGAAAATCTATGGCGAAGAATCTGTACGGTGTTTAAGCCATTCAAGAAATATCTAAGCGTTACAACAGCAAGATATCCTCTTTTGATCATTTGCTTTCAAAAGATTAAACTCCAACCAAATAAGCAATAAATGGATGCACCAATTCAGGCGAATTCTTGACCATTTACCTCCCCCATTCTCCTACTCCATAGAAGTACTCATGAAGGTGACGTTGAGTCGGAATCCGCTCGTCGTGCTACATCTACATCAACTCTTTCACTTCCCATTCCAAGTTACGGTTAAGGCCGGAAATAGTTACACATTGTAGTTTAAGATTGGACCAGGGTTTACTCCCCAGTCTAATTCCTAAGAGTAGTCCAAACAGGAATAACAAATGGAACGAAGTGCACCCCAACTCCTCACCTCTTCTTGGCGTAACGTCCTCACTGGGACAAAGCCTGCTTCTCAGCTTAGTGTTCTATAAGCACTTCCACAGTTTTTAACTGAGAGCTTCCTCTGTCAATGATCATTTTGCATGCGTATATCGTGTGGCAGGCACGAAGATACTCTATGCCCAAGGAAGTCAAGGAAATTTCCTTTACGAAAAGATCCTGGACCGACCGGGAATCGAACCCGTCACCCTCAGCATGGTCATGCTGAATACCAGTGCGTTTCCCGATAAAACCTTTTGGAATCTCTCGGCAATCACCTGAGTAGATTTGTGCCAATTGCGTACAGTCCGTTGCAAAACTAGAGAAACAAAAAGTCATGTACGAAAACCATATCAGCCAAACAGATACACTTAGGCAAAACATAAGACCAAAAACGAATAATTAGTTACCCTGAAGAAGACACAAATCCCCAGTGTCGAAACGTCACGTCAGTCAAATGAAAAACCTTCTTTTTCTGCATGGAAGACGTAGCTGCTCAAATATTATAGTTAACTCTCCAATTGGTTCGCCAAGAGATAAATTTGATCTTGTTTTATGAGAAAATAACAATTTATTTGATAACTGCTTTGCTCCTGAAAACAAAACAGTGACCAACTTTCATGAAAAAAAAAAATAATAAACTCATCACAACTGATGGAACTTTTGGAGAAATTTTAAGGCACACTCTTTAAGAAGTTCTGAAAAAATTTCTGACGATATTCTTGGATTACTGATGGATTTACTGCTGAAGAAATCCATAAACAAATTTCTAAAAGAATTCCTACAGAAATCTCCAAAGGAGTTCTCGAAAGAATCCTCATCTGAAGGAATCCAAGAAAAAAAAATCGAAGGTAAAGGATGATTTTCTGATGACATTCATGGAGGAAGACCTCAAGGAAATCTTTGGGAAACCCCTGTTGGTATTCCTAATCTCTTGAGAAATGTCAAGAAGACATACTGGAGAAATCACTTAATATAATTACTGGATGATTTTTTGGACGAACCCGAGGATTTATTTCTGGAGCAGTTCCTAATCGTATTAGAGAAAAGTCTACTGAGAAACTTGAAAAGAAATAAGGAGACACAGAAGAAATTCACGGAGGAGTTTCTGAAGCCATCTGTGCAAGATTTTCTAAAGGAGTTCTTGGAAATATTTCAGAAGAAATTCCTTAAGAAATTCTCAGTAGATATTATGAAAGTATCCTTGAAAGGTTTAATTTGAAGAGTTTCTTGAAGAATTTTCTCACAACATTTTGGAAGATTCTTTCAAAAGTCTATAGACTAGATGTGAAATTTTGGAAAGGAATCGCTGGAGGAATTTCTTAAATATTTTTTGAGTCCATGCAAAAATTTTTGAAACAATTCTTGGAAGATTTTTCAAAGAAATCGTTGGAGAAATTTCTGAAGGAATCCGTAGCGAATTTTCCAAAAATCATCTGTGGAGGAATTTTTAGAAGAGTCCTTGGAGATTTTTTCCAAGAATTCATGGAGGAGAAACTAAGGAAATCTCTATAAAGTTTTTTCAAGGATTTTTTTTATGAAACTTCCAATGGAATCTCCAGAAAAGCCTATAAAAAAAACTTTGTAGAAATTTCTGAAAAAAAAAATCAAGGCGTTATTTCTAGAAAAACTAAATAATTTCTGGAAGATTTTCTTAAAGAGCCCCTCGAGAAGTTTCTGAAAGAAACATATGAGGATTTTTTGAAGGAATGCCTGTAAGATATTCCGTAAAACCCGTGAAGAAAATTCTAAAGGAATCCATGGAAAAAAAAAACTTCAGACCAATTTCTGAATTGAATTGAAAATTAAAAAAAAGTTTCTTGCTATGATATTTTCTAAGAAAATCCATGGAGGAATTGCCGAAAAACAAAATCATGCAAGATTTTCTAAAGAACTGCTTCAAATATCTTAAAAAAGGATTTTATGGAAGAATTTCGTAAAGAAACACTCGAGAATTTTTCAAGGAATTCTAAGAGAATTTTTCAAATGAGTCAATGAAAGAATTTCTTGAATAATTCCTAGATGATTTTACAAATAAATTGCTGGGAAACTTCTGATCAAAAGAACCTGTGGAGGAATTTCTGAAGAATCAAATTGATTAGATTGATTTGAATTTATGAAGTGAATCATAAAATAGTTTCGAAAAGAAGCTCTCGGTAAAATTCTGAAGAAAACCTTCATGGAATTTCTGATGACATTCCTGGAAGATTTTTTGTAAGAATCCCTGGAAGAATTTATTAGAGAATCCACGGAAAAATCTTCAGAATTATTTATGAAGTAATCCTTGGAGAACCTTTTTTTTATTTTATTTGTATTAACGAGATTTTTAGCCCTTGGCTAGTTTGTCTCGGGATCCACGTTTTACTTCCCTTTCAAAAAAAGAACTCACATTTTGCGAGTTTGTCGGGAGTGGGATTCGACCCTAGGTCCTCGGCGTGTAGGAGAACCTATTAAACATTTCTCTGGAAGAATTCCTGAACCAATTCATGTAAGATTTTCAAAAGAAATCCATGAAGGAACTACTGAAAAAAAGTTCGTCAAATTTCTCGGAAGGAAGATTTTTTTGAAAAAACACTGGACCAATTTAAGCACAACGTTTTGAAGCAAGGCATGGACGATTTTCTTGAAGTATTTTTTGAATCTACACTGACTCCTGTAGTAATATTCCTGAAGAATAATTCCAATGAAATGCAAGGGATTTTTTGAAAGAGTCCTTGAGGAATTCATGCAGGATTTTGTTGATGAATCTTTGGAGAATTCTCCGACTAAACCTCTGGAGGAAGTTGAGGAAAAAATTCTCCGATGGCGGAAGTTGATGAAAAATTTCTGGAAAAAAAAAACTCCGAAAGAATTCTGAAGGAATCTTTGAACAGTTACCCAAAGAACTCCCTAGAGATATTTCTGAACAAATGTCTCGAGGAAATTCTGAAGGAATCGCTAGGCGAATCAAGAAGAAATCTATTAAAGATTTTCCAAAGCAATCTTTACGAAAAATTAATCTCTGGAAAAGTTTTTGGAAGATGACATGAATTTTAATGGAATCTGTAGGAAATTGAAGATTAAAAAACAGAAGTCAGTTTCCGAAGAAAACTTCCAAATGAATCCTTGGGAGAGATTTTCAAAGAATCCGAGAAGAAATGCTTGCGAAAATTTATGCAGGAATCCGTGGAGAAATTTCCGAAGAAATCTCCAGGAGAGGTTTTGAGGGAAATTTTAGAAAATTTCCCAAAAAAAAAACTTCTAAAAATTTCAAATACATATCAAAAGGGAGATTTTCTAAAATAATTCTATCTCAAGCAATCAATGAAAAAAATTCCAAAAAAATTTTAAACAGTTATCGGAAGGTCCGTGATGGAATTCTTGGAGGAATTTTCAAAGATTGGAAGTTTTCTAGAAAACCGATATTCTAAAAAAATTCTAAGAAGAAAATCTGAATAAATATTTGGTGGATTTTATGAGGTTTACTGTATGAAATTCTGTAAAATTTGTGAACGACTTCTGAAGAAATTCACCAAGCAGCTTCTGAAGCAATCCCTGCATGATTTTTTGTAAAATGGATCTCAAGTGGATCCTTAACATGAGTTTTCAAAGGAACTCCTGTAGGAATCTTCAAAGAAAATTCCCGAATGAATATTTGGAAGAGATTTGAAAGGAAACCGAGGAATGATTCCTGTGGGATTTTCTGGGGGAATCCTGGGAAAATTTTTCGAACAAATTCAAGAAAGTATATAGATATTTCTGTAAAAATTCTGAACAGTTTTTGAAAGACCCGTGATGGAATTATTGGAGGAATTTTCAAAGGAATTTCTGGAGGATTTTGCCATAAAAAATTGGATTTTTTTTTTAAACCAGTATTCTAAAAAAAAATCTAATGAGAAAATCTGAATAAATATTTGGTGGAATTTATGAGGTTTTCTGTATGAAATTCTGCGAAATTTGTGAACGACTTTCTGAAGAAATTCATCAAGAAGCTTCAGAAGCAATCCTTGCATGATGTTTTGAAAGATTTTTTTGTAAAATTGATCTCAAGTGGATCCTTAAGATGAGTTTTCAAAGGAACTCCTGTAGGAATCTTCAAAGAAAATTCTCGAATGAATTTTTGGAAGAGACTTGAAAGGAAAACGAGGAATGATTCCTATGAGATTTTCTGGGGGAAATTTCAAACAAATTCAAGAAAGTATAAAGATATTTCTGTAAAAAAATATATATTGATGAATTTAAAGTGTGAATACATCAATGAATTCCTGGATGGATCTCTTGTGCAATTTTCGAAAAAAAAAAAACGATGAAATATTTTTTTCAAGTTGGTGATTTTATGGCTATATCATATCGGTATTTTTCTACTCATAGTATAAGGGAGTCAAAGTGAATAGTTAAATGATAGATATGATATTATTCGCTAGGTGGCGAACAAGTGTGAACATTTTATAGAAGGTGAGATTAGCCAAGTAAACCATGTATTGAACGCACTGGCGTAGCCACGGGGGGGGTTTAGGGTTAAAACCCCCCCCAGAGCCAAAATTTGTGGAACGAATTTTCAGTATAAAGCGCTTTGCGACGAAAAAAATTTTCGGCTGCGCCGCTATTTTCCAACTACGAATACAATTATTCCTTGCTGTTTAAAAAATGTAAGTGTCAAATCAAAAAAGGTATCATTGACTGTTGAAAACCCCTCCCAGAGACAATTTCTGGCTACGCCACTGATTGAACGAATACATCGAATGCGTGAAACTATTGCCGTACGACCTGTGATTTTAAACAGTCGGCTTGGTTAGTAGTTCATACCACCTTATCAAGACTGGCAAAAGTATCAGGCACCCGACTGCCTATGTATTGTTCTGTTTTCATTACAAATTCTATCGATCAGTAGCTTTTTCGGAATTCGTACTCCGTTCATAGGGGTATGCCTATATCGCGGCGTGTTCTTCCTATTAGTTTTTTCGATCTTTCGATTTCCCATGTTTTTTTTCTGTGAAAATTGCGGTAAAAATTCGGTAAAGTTTCTAAAGTTATGCTTGTACGCATTTCTGAAAAAAAAACCTGTTTGAACTCTTGGGTGATTTTTTGAAGAATCAGTGATGAAATTTCTGAAAAAAAACCAGAGAAGTTTTTTGATGGAATCATCAAAGGATTTTTTCAAAAATTGCGTGAGGAAATTACTTAAAATTGTATAAAAACTTCTTCAGATCACTCACATTGTGCCGGGGCCCGTGGCGTAGTGATTACACGTTCGCTTCATAAGCAGATGGTCATGGGTTCGATCCCAGCCCCGGCACTTTCGTCAGTTGCTCTTTCCCCCTGAGAGTAGCTGACCTGACACTGACCCTCTTCTGAGCCAATGGCTCAAATGGACCCGGATACTTGGACAACGGCGAACGGCAACTCATAATGGACCCCCAATCGGACTGGAAACAGGAACAACCAACAGCCACACATCAACTTCCTCGTGCTCATCATTCTATCTTGATAGGTTAGAAAGTGAAAGCAGCGCAACGGCAGCCAGTTGGATATAGTAGAATTAGAATAGAATACATTTAGGCGCTGTACAAATTGTAAGTACAGTTTCCAATTGCAATCGCTCACGCAGTGCTCTAGTGGACAAAAGAGCTGAAAATTAGGTTAAGTGATTGAAGAATAAACAAAAAATCACTCGCATGGCAGTGATGACGAAGCGGTGCTAGGTGGTTAACAGTTTGATGTTGTAGACGTAGGTACTCAAGCAACGTGCGATAATGATGTTACCCGTGGAGAGAGAAGACGGATTAAGACTGTAAATCCGGTCTTCTTCGAACTGCGAAAACCAGGTCAAGTCCCGTAAGTTGCAAACGAAGGAAAAACTCGCGTTGTACAAGACTCTTATTCTTCTGGTCGCTTTATACGCTTAATTGTGAACGTTGAGAAAAGTTTGAAGTCTTTAAACGTAAAGTGCTACGAACAATACTCGGCGGTAAACTGGAGGACCGTATCTGAACTACAAATTGTACCAAGTTTTTAAAGAGTAGGATACAGTGAAGTGAATAAAATACGACAGGCTGCAGTGGGCTAGGTACGTAGCTCGTATGCCGGAAAAAAACACATGGTTAAACCATATTCAGCAAAGAACCAGGAAGAGGATATCGGCTTCGTAGAAAGCATACTGCACACGTTCAGGGCGAATAGAAGCGATTGGCGCAGAGCCGAGACCAGTGAAGACATCGGCGTAGACTCTCACAGCTACGAGCTGTAGCCTATCAAGTTAGTTATGTAAACGTTCCGAAATTTCCTTGACTTCCTTGGGCATAGAGTATCTTCGTGGCTGCCACACAAAGAAGCTGTCATTTAATAGCTGCGTAAGTGTTCGTTCATAGAACACTAGGCTGGAAGGCAGGCGTCGTCCCAGTTGAGCAAAGCAAAGTAAGAAGAAGAAGCAACAATATTCTTTCCAACTGACTGTAAGAATGCTTGGCACTTTAACAGCTGAAGACAACTTCATCCTTGCTCAAATAAAAGCATCTGTAAATCAACATTATAAATCATTCTGTGACTAAACCACAGTCAACCCATCATACGACCGGAAATTGAAAATACATATATCCTTACAAAACAAAAAAAAACCTCACAAGAACCCGCCCCGTTCACTGTTTCATGTCCTACAACTCACTGAACGAAAACCGGTTGACATTCATCAATAATTCAATTACCGTTCTGTTGACCACTTCTTCCAGTCACCTGCCAGTTTGTGCTCCAATTCGCAAGAAGAATCTTCCGTTCCGTTGTTACCTAGATGGAACCGGAAAAAGAATCGGCAAATTTCAACCGTAAACAGTGGAATTATTGAAGGGATGTCTGTCTCCTGATTCGACTAGAGCTGGCAAAACTTTCGGTTCGGTCCATCGTCGTCGTCCCACATGCCCACATGTGATGATGCTCTCTCTCTCTCCGGTGTTGGTGGCACAATAAACCATGAAGCGACCGAGAAGCATTTTTTCACCTCTCCATCCGCGTCCGTTACAACTTTTTCACAGTCTGACACAGACTGACGAAGCTGCCCGTAGCAGATATAAATTGCTTTGTCTCGGGGGGCTTTTCCCCTCGTAGGTAGGTATGTGGATGTATGTTTGTGTCATTCCGAGCGAAGGGATTTGATTTGACCCGGAGTTCGGAGTAGTAGCACACTGCGGGGCAGGTATAAAAAAAAACTTTTGCCATGTTCCTTTGGTGCCGGAGGTCGTCCCTAGGTGGCACGTGATACTGTGTGATGTTAATGTGTTGTTATTGAAATTTGGTGAAATTTATTGCTTAATCTGACGGGCTGTTGATGGCTCACCGGAGAAATGATGACCCGCATGTTTTCAATAAGTTCAACGGCCGGATACCACTTGAATCCTGGGACAGATAAATACATATCGGAATTGGGGTGTCTAAGAACAAAAAAAAAACAAATTGGCCAATATTTGTTTTGACCTCCCGCTTTGTTATAGTAGGTATACATAGTTTTTGGGCAGTCCGCAAAGCTAATTTAAGAAAGTCTTGCCTGTAATTCTTCTGGACATTTTCAGAATTTCATTTAAGGATCATTTGAGAAAATCTTCTGTTTCTTAGAAACTTCCCCATTTCATCTTGAATTTCTCCGGAAATCCCCCCAAGGAATGTTCAAGATATTTCCACATGGTTTCTTAAAAAATATCTTCCAATGCTTTATTCGGAAATAAACTTCAGAGATTGACTTTGAAATTCCTTTGGTATTCCCATTGAAACTTCACTAAAGATCCCTTCCTAGATTCCTCCATATATTTATTGGGTATGCATTCACAAATTTATTCCCGTTTTTTTAGCATTTCGTACACGGATGCCTTCAGAAATTATTCTGAATCGATATTCAGACTCTTTTTCCAAAGATTTCTTTAGGAAAACCCTCAGGGGTTTCTTCTCAACGTCTTCTGCTTTTCAGAAAATCTTCCAAATTTATTTTACAGGAATATCTCTAGGGTTCTTTTGGAACTAATTTCAAGAATTTCCCCAGGTATTCCTTCATTGATTCTCCCCAGGATTCATTTGAAAATTTTCTACAAAATTTTTCTTGGAAATATATCTTTTGAACAGTTTTATGTAAATAACTTCATTCATTTATTCCAAAAATTCACCTAGGTATTCATTCAGATTTTTTTTTAGAGATTTATTTGGCTCTGGGAATTTCTTCAGAAAATTCTTCAAAAATCTTTCAAAGCATTTCTTTTTAGAGAATTTTCAAAAAAATATCTTCTGAAATGCCTCCAGCGATTTCCTTGGAAATTTTCCAATAGTGATTCCTTCTCAAACTTTTTCAAAAAATTTGCCTCACATTCTTTTGAAAACAATTTCAAAAAAAAAATTAAGAAAATTGTCCATCACTTCCTCAATTTTTCCAGAGTTTTTTAATTCTCCTGGAAAAAATCCTTCCGTAATTTTTTTTTGAGAACTTTCTTTTTTGAAAATTTCACTGCAATTCCTTCGAGAGTTCTTTCAAAGAAACTTTTAAGAAATTTTCCACAGAGTACTTCATAATTTAGCTCACATATTTTTCCATGGATATTTTCAGAATTTTCTCCAGGGATTCTACGAGAAAATCTACCAGAGATTCATTCAGAAACACCTCTGGAGGTCCCTTAAAATATATTTCTCGAGGGATTTTTCAAAAAAAAAAACTATCCAAAGAGTTCCATTAAAAACTCATCCAAAAATATCTCCTAAAAATCCTCTAAGAGCTTCTTGAAAATTATAGAACTTTTTCTAGATATTTTTTGCTTTGAAAATCTGGCTTGCATCCCACCGAAAATTGCTCCAGCGATTTCTGTGATAAATCTTAAACGAACTTCTTCAATGTACTCTTTGAAAATTCCTGTGGGAACTCCTTCAAAAAGTCTTTCAAGGATTCTTTTATAAAACCTTGAGTGCGTTTCTTAGAAATTCCTCCAATATTTCCATAAAAACTGTGCCAGAAACTCCCTTGTCAAAATCGTCCTAGGAATCCTTCATAATATCTACAAGACATTTATCTAGTTCTTCCGGAATTTCCCAGAAACATCTCCCAGATCATCTGTGGAAGTTGCCTGTTGATGTGATTATGAGTAAAACGTGTCCAATAACTAAAAATAGCTAGAAACTAGACAATCTCCACATTTATTTTCAAGATTCCTTCTGCATTTCTCCAGTTCTGCAGGATTTTTTCTTGGAATTAACTAAGGATCTACTCTAGGGATGTGTTCAGAAATTTCTTAAAAGATCTTCATAAAATTACTTAGTGGATTTATCCAGGAATTTATCTAGAGATTTTCCTAAGAATTATTTCAAGCACTCCTCTTAGAATTCCTTATGGAATCCTTAGTGGTATTCCTCCAAAAATTCATCCTGTGATTCCTCCACGAATTTTTACTGAGATTCTTTTAAGAATATCTGCTAGTGTTGCTTGAAAAATTCCTTCAGAAATTTCTCTGGGAATTCCTCTAAAAATTATTCCAGAGTCCCTTCAGACTTTTATACAAGTTTTCTGCAAAGCATTCTTTTTGTTATACACCCACTTTTGTTTTATTGAAATTCCTTCAAGAACTCCTACTTGGATCTTCCAAAAATTCTTGTTACTTTTTTCCAGGAAAGTCTGCAGGAACTCGTGGAGTTTCCTGTGGGGAATTCTCCAATAATTCCTCCTAGAATTACCCCGTGGATTTATCCGGGATTTTTCTGGCAATTTTCCTAGAAACTCTTTCAGTAATTTCGCTCATTATTCTTCCAGAAATTCCAGCAGGAATTTCTCCAGAAATTCTACTGACGATTCTTTCAGAGATTTCTCTGGGGATACCTCTTGGAATTTCTCAAAATATGGCTGTAGATGCTTTCACAAATTTCTCCAGGAATTACTCAAACCTGAAATTTCTCTGAGAATTTACATGTTTACTATATAAAATCTACCCACAAGACTTCCTCCATGGATACCCGGTTCCTCTCAGATTTTCCAGATTCTTCTCAGTATTTCTCAGTATTTATTGATATTCCTTCATGAATATTCTTACTTCAGGGATTGATCTTGTGATTTTTTTTTCGGAATTCCGTCAGATTTTTCTAGTGATTCTGTTTTGAAATTTTCTTGGAATTGATGCTAGAATTTCTCAAGCCTTTTCTCTTTTTCAAGGATTGCCCTTGAAATTTTTTCAGATAGTTTACAGGAAATTTTCCGTGAAATCTTCCACGAATCTCATCTGAAATCGAAGCAGGGATTTCTATAGATATTGTAATGTGAATTCTTGCAATGATTCTTCAAGGTATTATCCAAGGGATTAATCCAGGAATGCATCTAGACATATTTTCGGATATGTCAATAGGGATTCCTGTCGGGGTTTATCCGGATTCTCCTGTAAAGGTTTCTACAGAAATTACTGACGGAATTCTTTCATGAATTCCTTTAACTACTCTAGCAATTTTTCTCTGAGATAACACCAGAAATTTCACCTAGAATTACATCAAGGATCTCCCGAGTAATTTCCTTTAGGACTTTCTAATGGTTTCAGAAAAAAAACGTCCACGGCTGTCGCAGAAACATTATCTATATAAACAAAAATGTAAAAAAACGCAGTATGTAGGCAGTATGACGTTTGCCAGGACTCACGCAACCGATCTACCTCTAAGGTTAACTCTTAGAGTTTTTCCACGGATTCTTCAAGGAATTTATTAAAAAGTAATTCTTAAGAATATCTACAGGAACTCTGTAAAAAAATATCTCAATGGTCTTTACTGAAGCTTTGCCAGGCCTTTCTCCAGATTTTGACGCAGGAATGAATGTAGAAATACATCCATAGATTTTATAAGAAATACTTTTAGAAAATCCATCAAAAATTGTATCAAAGGGTTTCTTCTGGAATTTCCGTTAAAAATCCTAAAAAAATCCAGAAACTCTAGCAAGTGTTTCAAGAGGAGTTTCTCTAAGTATTTCGCAAGAAAAGTATTTCGAAATCCCTTCTGAGATGCCTTCAAGAATTGTATCACGGGATTTCTGTCAGATTCATCAAAAACTTCCAAATACTTGCACAAGAGTTCTACTGTAGATCTCGCTAGAAATACCTTCCACGATTCTTTCTGAAAATTCTGTTCAGATTCCTTCTGAAATTCTTTAGGGATTCCTCGAAACATAACTCCAGGGAATTCTTCAGAAATTTAGGAATTTCTTCGGGAATCGCATCTAGGTACTTCTTAAAAAGTTCAATCTTGGAGGTTTTCTAAAACACCTCTGAAAATTTCTCAAAAATTCCTGACGAAGTTCTTCGCAAGAATGTCTTAAGAAATATCTTCTGAGTCCTGAAAAAGCTCCAACAAGGATTGATCATGCGACTCCGTTAGAAATATCTACTCGGATTCCTTCAGAAATTCCTGCGCATTGTTCCAAATGCTGCTCTAGAATTGTTTTTTTTTTCAAAAGTTCTTCCAAAAATTGCACAAAATATTACTGGAAAAATTTTGGAAAGAATCCCTCAAGGGGCTGTCCATAAACCACGTGGTCATTTTTTTGGGACTTCTCAACCCCCCCCCCCCGCGTGGTCATTAGTCCATACAATTTTTTTTATTCGTCCATACAAAATGGTCATTGGCCGAACCCCCCCCCCCCCCCCCCCCCTTTCATGACCACGTGGTTTATGGACAGCCCCCAAGGTATTTCCAAACAAATTCCTGGAAGATTGACAGAGGAAATCTAATGAAAAAAAACTCCTTCTGATACTTAAAAATTTTCAAACACGTCACCCGGAAAAATTGTCGAAAATTTTCTGGAGGGATTCCTGGACTCTTGTAAATTCCAGAACCTTTTTTTGAAGTAATCTCTTGAAGAATTCTTGGATGAATGCCTGAGAAAATGCCTTCAAATTTTTTTAGGGGTCACTGGAAGCCTTTCTGAGGAAATCCTTGGAAGAACTCCTGCAGATACCACTAGATAAGTTCTGAGAATAAGTTTTTATAGAATTTCTGAGTCCCTGAGTAACTATCCTGAGGAATTTCTGTAGAAAATCCTGCGCAAACCGTTTGTTTTACCCTGAAGATATTCCTTAAGGGGCTTCCAAAACAAAATCTATTTTGTTTTTGATTTCTTCAAAAGAATGCCCGGAGGAACTAAAGCACCCTCTGCTTACCATAAAGGTACTTCCACAGAGAAACAGAAATAAATTTCATTGAAAAACATTGTTACGAAAACGCAAACGGCCAATGTTAATCGTACTGTATTTGGCCGGACCACCACTAGGTGGCGATAGTGAGCAAACGTCAAACAGAAGCAAAAATGATTCCAGCGCCACAAGTGGCCAATCGACCAACTATCGAATATTTGAATCAACCATTTAAAAGATGTTCGATGGAATGTGAGTGAAGTGTGAAGTCTGTTTTTTGTAGTATTTTTTTAAAAACTTTCAAGCAATGCCAAGAAATAGATTCCGGAGAAATTCTGCAAGAATTGCTGACAGAATCTTTGCAGAAATTGAAGAATTTTTAGAATCACAGGGAAATTTTCACCAGTAATACCTGGGGGTCTCCAGTTAGCCTAGTAGTTAAGGCTATGGATCGCCATTCCGGAGACGGCGAGATCGATTCCCGTTCCGGTCGGGAAAATTTTCTCGGCTCCCTGGGCATAGTGTATCATTTTGCTTGCCTCACAGTCACAAAATACAAATGTATGCAATGGCAGGCAAAAAAAGTCCTTCAATTAATAACTGTGGAAATGCTTAAAGAACACTAAACTGAAGCGAGGCAGGTCCCAGTGGGGACGTAGAGCCATAAAGAAGACGAAGAACCTGGGGAAATACCTGAAGAAGCTTCTGGAGAAGCTGCTGGAGGATCTTCCAAAATAATCTCTTGAGAATTTACTAATAGAAATTCTAAACAAGTGACTGAAGGAATCACTGAAAATATGAAAAATAAATATATTTCTTATAGAAACCCCTTAATTCCTGGAAACCCTGAAGGAATCTCTGAATCTCCATGAAAAAAAAAATAGCTTCTGTAATTGCATCTTTTGGAGAAATCTTTGAGAAACGGAAATTTCTAGTAGAAATTCGTGAGAAATTTGCAAAAGAATTTCGAGAGAAATTCCAAATGAAGAAATATGTACAATACATGAACTTCTACAGCAATCCTCGAAGGAATTTCCTAAAGCACCCCTGAAGGAACCCCAGGAGGATTTTCATAAAAAACTCGTGGACTAGTTTGAACGAATCTCAGGAGGAATCCCTAGAGATATTTTCAAAGAAAAACATGGACATTGAAAAGAGATACCTGGAGAAATTTTTGCTGAAATCATTTTAGAAATTCCTTCAAAAATTTTCTTTTAATGAAAAAATCGAAATTTTTTTGAGAAATCCTGCAAGTATCCCTCGGAGTTATTATTGGAAGAATTTGTCCTAAAACTATAGCATGGATTTCTACAAGAATACAATTCATAGAACTAATGGAGCAGCTTTCTCGGAATGAATCTTAAATAGAAGCAAAACTGAAGTCATTTTCGCACCAATGTCGGGTGCCCTGAAATTTGTATATCTTGAGTAACAAGCTCTGATTTCGCCATGACAGCACTGATAGTTATTTGAAGATTAAGAAAGAATACTTTCTCTTGTTTTCATCCTTATCGTCTAATTTCCTGGACTCTTAACAAACGAGAACAAGTCTGTAAATGAGTTTTATGGAACTTTCCCATCGTTTCATGCTGTTATTTTTGTTAAACATTTTTCCTAGGAGGGGAAGTTATTGATTGACTAAAAAAAAGGTGCAAAGGAATTCTCTTATCCCACACGAACTCGAAGAAAAATCCCGTACAAAACGGACTCTAAAAACAAAGGCGTTTTCCCATTCGTTGTTTTTATGAGCGGACCCCTGTGACAGGTGAAGGATTTATGGAGTTTGGTGGTGGTTGCATTAAAGGATTTTTTTTCCACAGCGCAATAGCTGGTGTAAATACATTCTGAGGATGATGGTGCAGAATGGCGTGTGCTTGGCAGGGAATATGATTCGCTTTTTTTCGCTTTTGTTCTGAGCCAAAACGAAGGAAATCAAACCGATTGGGTTCAATCACGCTAAATAAGTATAGATTGGAAGGGGTAAGAGGTGTTTTCTTGTTTTGTGAAACACCATGAACGAAACAATCATTAGGAGTTTTTTCAGGTAAATTTGGAAATCACGCAATCGGTGGGTTGTTAATCTCCAAAGTAATTTATGACTGCCCTCGTCAGTAATTATAAGCATTCGTGTAAACTAAAAATTTTTGGAGGTGCGCCCCAATGGAGCTATTGGAGGCTGATTACCTACTTTGTTGCCAGTCACGAATGGGGATTAAAAAGTAGGACAAAGTTTAGTGGATTAAGTTAAACTGGAAACAAAGGGTTCTTTCTTTGTTATCCCCTTTGGAATTCTTTGAGGACTTAATGACAATAGATTTATTGCTCAATTTATCAATTCTGGTTTCATGTTTGTTATTGAAGTCTGATTTCGATTCGCAATAAATTGTCTTTTACTATCGATAAGTGATTCAATGCCATACAATTGCCATCTCACAGTATACTCAAATCAGATGCCATTTGTGGCCAGTTTTTGCCAATCATTGCCAATCTTTAACATTCGTTGCTAATTGTTGGCAATAACTGCCATTGGTTGCCATTCATTGCCACTGATTGGCATTTACTGTTCAACCAACTGAATTTTAAGTACTGATACTACATTGTAATCCATAACTATGTTATTGTTTCTGAGCCAAATTTATTGACATTTCAATATGTTCAAAATATTTTAGGGAACTCCCCTTGTTCGTAATTATCTCAAGTACACATTTTCATTTATTCTTACATTTACAAATAGACCATCAGTTTACTTTTTAGAGAATTGTCAACCTTTTGTTTGTTATACTCTGCATTGGATCTCTCCTGAGTACGGTTCTACCATTCGATATAATGAACAAGCTCTAAAATGGATGTTTCGGTTCGGGACCAATTGATCCCAGAAGATTCACCCTGTCTGGCAAAATCCCAAACTCTCTCATCAAGAAGATGATTCCGAACCCCACATATGTGTCTGTCTGCTTTCCATTTTGAGTTTCTGACAGGAAACTAAAAACTGCCCACCTGTACTCTACTTTTAGACGACACTGGCATGATGTAGCCAAAAATCTAGCCCATTCAGTAGCTTTGAGCAACCGGAGTATCATCTCGAACCAGACCGGAGCTTGTGCGTGAAAATTGAATGAAGCCGGTGACGAACTTGTGAAACGGATGCCATCGGCAGTTGTATGCTTCCGAGATCCGAGATGATGCTATTGTTTGGCACTTTACATCTCCTTCCATAGTCACCGGAACAGCAGACACAGGAACGACGAAGGTATCTACTAATCTGACCCCGAGGACAGGTATGCAAGCCTTAAGGGGGGAAACATCTCAATGCTTCTGACAACAACGGGTTGAATTTTGGCAATCGGTTAAGTGCTCTCGTAGAAAATTCGGAGACAGAAGCATCGGCGTGACAAGACACCCTATTGATTTTTCTTCCATTTGGCGATTTGTTCATTTGACCTTCTGACCGTGTCACCTTTTTTGGCTGTATGATTTTTTTTATTTCATTGGCATTTTATTGCCATTACATTGGTAATTCATTGTCATTCGGTTGGCATTTTATTTCCATTTCAATGGCATTTCATTGTTATTCAATTGGCATTCCATTGCTTTTCTATTGCCATTCCATTGCCAATGCATTGATACCCACTGCTATTTCATTGCCATTCCATTGGCATTTCATTGTCTTCCGTATTGCACTGGTATTTCATTGACATACTATTGCCATTCCATTGCCAATTCATTGTTAATCCATTGTCATTCCATTGGCCTTTCATTGTCTTTTTATTGTCATTCTATTATCATTATATTGCAATTCCATTGATCCATTGATATTCCACTGCCATTCCATTGCCATCACATTAGCATTTAAAAGCCATTCTATTGACATTTCATTGGTACTTTATTGCCATTCCATTGCCATTCCATTGCCATTCCATTGTCATTATTTGGTCATTCATTTGTCATTTCTTTGGCATTCTATTGTTATTCCTGTATTCCAGAATTGGCATCGGAATTGCAATGAAATGTTCTTTGCATGCATTCCATTGTTGATCCAATGCAATTTTATTGCTTCCATTCTAATGCCATTCCTTTGCCTATCAAATGCCATTCCAATGACATTTCATTGCTTCCATTCCATTGTCATTACAATGCTATTCCATTACCATTACATTGCCATTCCATTGTCATTCCATTGCCGTTCCATTGCCATTCCATTGCCATTCCATTGCCATTCCATTGCCATTCCATTGCCATTCCATTGCCATTCCATTGCCATTCAATTGTCATTCCATTGCCATTCCATTGCCATTCCATTGCCATTCCATTGCCATTCCATTGCCATTCCATTGCCATTCCATTGCCATTCCATTGCCATTCCATTGCCATTCCATTGCCATTCCATTGCCATTCCATTGCCATTCCATTGCCATTCCATTGCTTTTTCATTGCCATTCCATTGTCATTCCTTTGTCATTCCATTGTCATTCCATTGTTATTCCAGTATTCCAGAATTGGCAATGAAATGGCAATGAAATGTTCTTTGCATCCATTCCATTGTTAATCGAATGCAATTTAACTGCTTCCATTATATTGCCATTCCTTTGCCAATCAAATGCCATTCCTTTGCCAATCAAATGCCATTCCAATGCCATTTCAATGCCATACCAATACCATTTCGTTGCCATTCCGTTGCTATTCTATTTCATTGCTAAATAATAGCCATTACATTGGCATTCGATTGTATCTAATGCACTTAATTGAAATACCATTATTGGCAATGGAGTTTTAGCCCATTCGCACTAGAAATGGTACAAAAACATTTATTAAATTGTCATAAACACCTTTTGCCACAAATTTCCATCTACCGAGACTACGAAGCAGTTCGATTTCTTTCTGCGGTGGTGTCATGACGAGATGATGGAGAAATCCTCTCGGAACAGTTACGGTGTAGAACAGAGCAATGGCCTCCGGTTCGAGAGAGATGAATCATGCCGAGCCGGAATACCTACCTCTAAAGCTAAGCTCTCACTCCACTACTCCACTGACTGTCTGTGTGTTGTTTGATGACGATGACGACGACTACGACGACGATGCTCTTCTTTGTTCAAGTTTTCCGGTGATTTACTGTCGAACAAATTGCCGAAGTCGATTCCGCAAAGAACAAACACCATCAGGTTCATCAACAAGCTCCCCGTTCCGCCGCCGCGCGCACACACTTGACGGAAGCGTTATTTATGAGTTCCGTTCGGGTTGATTGAGCGTGAAATTCGTGTCGTTTGTTTCGGTGGATTTTTTTTGTTTTAGGTATTCTTTCACCTGACACCGAGACATCGAAACTGGACATCATCGGTAGCGAGAACAAACGATTTTCAACTTTTCCCCCAATTTGGATCCACTTCAGGGGCAGAAGCAGTGGAGCGTGATCGGCACACGCTTGTTTCGCAAAGTTTAGAAATTTGAAACTGCCAGGATTGTGTTGGAGCTTTTGTGTGTGAATGGACTCTTCTCTTTGTTGCCAGTCAGTGGCAGAATGGCTTTCAGTTTTCCAGTTCAGCATAGGTATCCAATAGCTGCACAAGGATTGCTAAGTACTTAGCGATGTTGCTTTCTATGGAATGCAATGCAGCTTGCAACTTGATGCATTGAAGAGCAAAATATCGTACATACTAGACTTTTTGCTTAGTGTGGTACCTGTCAGTAGGTCGGAACTAGTTGTATGAAATGTACGAATTTCTTGAATAGAATGCAAGTCAGCTCAACAAAGAAGTTCCTAACAGCAGATTGAACAGAATGTTTCCTTCACATGAGAGATGATATCAACATCTACATATTTGCATTCAGTTTGCATTTCTACAACCTATTTACAATCGCCATTCTATAGGCATCCCCATCATCGTTTCACTTACACATCGTTTTCATTGCATTATCAATTTCTCACTGACATTGACATTACATTTTCGTGCCTTCACTATTGTGATGCCGTTTTGTCGTTCCATTTCACGTGCATTTCGATTTCCAACCATTTTATTGGCGTTAGCTTTTCAGCTTAAGTTTTTTAGCATATTGTCGTCGTTTGACTACGTATGAGGGTTGTCACCCAGTCAACCAGTGATCGTATAAGATGTTGCGTAAGATGTTAAAGTGGAGGCGATATGCATACATTTTACATGCGCTTAAATGGAGGCATGCAAGCATATGGCCTCCACATTATCATATTATGCAACATGTTATACGATTACTGGTTGTCTGGGCATGGTCAGCTGATGGTTACACGCATGGTCAAGTTTTGGGAGACCTACAGCAAAACCATGGTGGAGTGGTGATCTTCGCACACGAAGACTATAATCCAGAAAACGCTTCGATGGAGAAGAAAACGTGCGGAGTTCAGCGATCAGTACTACCAGATCAAGTCCTTCCTGTGGAGCGGACCTGGTGTGATAGTTAGAACACTTGACTATCACGCCGAGGACCTGGGATCGAATCCCACTCCCGACAAACTCGCAAAAAAAATGTGAGTTCTTCCTTCGGAAGGGAAGTAAAGCGTGGGTCCCGAGATGAACTAGCCTAGGGCTAAAAATCTCGTTAATACAGATTAAAAAAAAAAAAGTCCTTCCTCATGGACAAGATCAAGGGGCTTCAGAAACCCCCACTTCTGGAGCAGCCTGCCCGTACTGGTGATGGAGCGCCTTCGCCAGTCTACCGCAGATCAAACTGCAGTCGTTCAACGTTTGGCAGAGCTTTTGCGTCTTATTCATGTCGCTCATCCACAGGAGCCAACTACCAGGTGGCATAGGAATTACTGTTCAAGCGCCATCATAATAACAAGCAACTGAGAAAGTGGCAGATACAAGGTATATTAAAACTGCCCACACTTTCCAAGGAATCCAGAGTCGACCTGCACGTTCTAGTAGAAGGCTTCGAACGAATCGTGCAGACGGTTGATCAGGTCGTTCAACTGAACGAAAATAAGGGTCTTGTGTTGGTAAACATCCTCACAGCACGATTGGATCCGGTCACACGTACGGGTTGGGAAGAAGTCTCATCCACAAAGGCACAGGACAACCTAGATGATTTATATTTCTGCGACGTCGATTCCAGGTTTTGGAGAGTTATCCCAGAAATCTACCAATACTAGGACTGACGATCAGCTCCAATAATCGAGATTGAGGCAACCAACCTTGAAAGCCAGCTATGCTGCGTTGTCTGTTCATCGGATCATCTCCTCCTCCGGTGCAATGAGTTCCAACGGATGACAGTAACGAACAGGAATGGACTCCTGAGGTCCCATGGCCTGTGTCGGAACTGTTTTAGAGTGGGTCGGTCACCTTGGGGTAGACCTGGTTTCCTTCTACGAACATCCTCGAGTTTCAGTTCACTATTCCCACTCTGGACACTGGCGCAATCGTCACCAAGCAGACCATGACCCTATTAGACCCTTTATGCCCTTTGGGAGCAGTTATTACTACGGTGAAGATTGCCGATCGTACAGCGAGAATACAAACTATCACCGAGGACTATCTTGTATACGGAACAAGGCAGATCTGATTTCCCGAGGTTTCCAAGATATCCTAGGAAATTACTTATAGTGGCAAGGACCAGCCTAGTTACAGGACAGTTTTGATCGATGGCCCAAATCACTTCGGAAACAGGACAAGTAGAAGAAGAAAAACGGTGAACCGTTATCGCGGAAAAGGATTGTACAATCGTCGAGTATAACCAGGACTATTTTCGAAGGTTTTCGTCATATTCCGACCTTGTTCGCTGCATCGCACAATGGTTGCGTCTAATAAAACTACTTCGACCATTATCTTTATAAAGGAAAAGCCAAGGGTTGATTTCGGAAGATACCTTGATTCGTCAAGTTGAAGGCACTATCGAAGGGAGAACCTGTCGCAAAAAGATCATATCTACGCTGGTACAGTTCTCTTCTCTCTAAAGTTAAACTGTTCAAACTTGGAGGACTTCTAAAACATTGCTCGGGATCAGAAGAGACGAAGAATCCCGCGGTTCTACCAATGCGACATCCATTCACTACTAGACTACTAGGATAAAAAAAATACTTCGTCATAGGTGCTAATTCCCATCACATCAGACGGAAAATAACCAATCATTACTACAGATATCATTACAGATATTTTTGGGTATTTTTGTGGAGTTTCAGTCTTTTCGGGGATTAAAAACAACTATATGTTTTCTATTTCAAAAGTTTCGATCCTTATTGGATCTTCTTTAGAGAATCTGTAATTTTATTGGACGTTCACATCGGTTTTTAACACGTTACGCAACACTTAACACATACCGAATAAGTCGTTGTTTCTTCGTCTAGTAGTTGTAGTAGTAGTTTTTATAACATTTTAACTGTCATTTCTTGTTTTTGCTATAAAAAGTTATTGTTAATTAAGGAATAGGTTAGAAGCATCAGTTTTGTCCAGAGCGGAGTTTTGGCCATAGTACGGTATTCAGCCTGTAACGATCTTAATTGGCATAAATTTATTTTTTGCTAGTAGATTCTAATATAATATAATAATATGATTGCAGCGGTTAAAACCACACATTTTGATTAAAAACTGGAAGACAAAAATAATTTTTCTTTAAAAATCAGCTTCTTTATAGGGAATCGCGCCTCTTGGGCGGTGGCTTCTATATTCGTCTGTTTTCCACTATAACTCAGTCAAATTTGAACCAATTGACACAACTTTTGGAATGTGGTGAGATAGGTATAGTATCTACCCGTGTACAACATTTCAAGTCAATTGGTTCAAATTTGACTGAGTTATAGTGGCAAACAGACGCCACCGCCCAAGTGGCGCGATACCCTATCTATTTTGACCTGGGTGCTTCTAATTTGGCCACTTCCTTAAGAAATACACGTGATCGGCCAAAATAGAAACCAAAGCTGAGAAAATGGCCAAAACTGCGGCAAGGCTTCTATTTTGGCCAGTGCCACTTTTAATACAAAAATCAAGTATTAGCTTGATTTCTGCATTTTTCTAAGAAAGTATAGAACAAAACCTTTCATTTAACATATTGATAGTTTTCATTGGATTATTAGTTTTTTTTTATAAAAATGATTTCCCTTAGACTTGCCAAAACCGGTGCCCGCACCCTACCTAATTATCACTCGAGTGCATTCACTACTTACAAATTTATCCGTTCTTTGGAAACGGAAAACCTTCATATTTCGAAAAACTGATTTGGAAGTCGGAACCCAGACCGCAATCCACTACTTTTGCGTATAGTTTTCAAAATAACAGTTTAAAGTTCGTTCTATTCATGTGTTGTATGGTCGGTTATAATTGTGTCAGTGTGGTTGGTTCGTGTCATGAAAACTATACGCAAAAGCAGTGGATTGTGGTCCGGGTTCCGACTTACTTTTACTTTTGTAGTTCTTTTCAAACATTTTGATTCCTTCCTCTAGAATTTGATTAGAAGTTTCTTCTAGAGGATCCTCCAGAATTTTTATCAAACATTGCTCAAAACAAGCTGTTATAGGTTTCCTCGGCAATTCTTCCATATTTTTTTTCAAAAGTTAGGACGGGACTTCTTTCGGAAAGCTAGAGACGAACCAGCCAAGGGCTGAAAGTCTCTCTAATAAAGACAAATCAATTAATTCTTTCGGAAAATTATCCATTGATTCCTTCAGAAATACGTAAAAAAAACAGAAGCTTAGAATTCCTCTTACTTTCAGAAATTCTTCAAAGGGATGCTCACAAAATCATCCAGGAACTTTTTAGAGATTTCTCTGAGGATTGTTTCAGAAATTCTTTACAAGGTTTCTTCTTAAAATTTTCCAAGGATTTCTTTAAGAAATCTTCTACGGATTCCTTCCAAAATGTCTGCATGTGTTTCTTCAGAAGTTCCTCCAGCAAGTCGGTTTGAAAATCTACGGCGGATTCTTCCACAAACTATTTCAGTGGTTTCTTCAGATTTTTTCCAGAGCTTATTTAAGAAATTTCTCCAGCGCTTCCTCCAAATATTTCCTTAAGATTTTTTTTTCTAACAATCCTTTCAGGTAGATTTCCACGTTTTTTTTTCTATAACTCCCCAGGGATTACTTTAGAAATTGATCTAGATGTTTGTTTAGAAACCTCTTTGATAATTTCTACAAGGATTTCTTCAGAAATTCTTTCGAAGGTTCTTTCATAAGTTCTTTCAGTAGTTTCTTTAGGAAATATTCGAGAGATCCCTTTTAAAATTTGTGTATTCATTTCTGTAAAAAGTTCATCAGGAACGAACTGCTTTAAGGATTCTATAAAATATTCACACATGTCTGTGTACTTATTCAGGGATTCATCGGGAAGTTCTTAATGGAACTTCTTCAGAGATTATTTCAAAAAATCCTCCAGGAATCCGTTCAAAAATGTTTGCATAATTGTTTTCAGTGATTTGGACAAGAATTCCTCCGAAGACATCTGCAAAAGTTCATATAGCGTTTTCTTCAAAATTTCCTCCATACATTGTCTTATGTATTTCGCTTGAAAATTATCTGGCATTTTTTTTAAATGACTTCAAAAAATTCGACCAGAGTTCTTTAAGAGATTTGTTCTTTGAAGATATTCTGTGATTCCTTCTGACATATCTCATGAAATGATACTGCTGTTTATCGAATAAGATCTTACAAAAAATCCCTTTAAGATTCCTTAAAGAATTTCCCTAATATTTCTTCATATCGTCGTCTAGAGATTCATGTAAGAGTGAAATCTCTATAATGATACTACCGAAGATTTCTTCAGAAATCCCTTCAGCAATACTATAAAAAAAAATCCTGCTCGGATTCCTTCTGAAGTTCCTTCAGATATTCCTTCACATTTTATCTCCAGAAACTTCTTCAGAGTTTTGGACATTTAATCAAGAATTTCTGCAAGAAATTTCTTCAGAAGTTTCTCATAGAGTTTTTGAGAAACTCTTCAAAAAATTATTCTAAATTCATAAAGAGATTCATTCGGAAATTCTTCCAATGGTATCGCCAAAATTTCCATGAGAAATTTCTTCCAGGATTATTTGTGTTTCGTCAGAAATATATACCGAGATTCCTTCGATTTTTTTTTGCTGGAAGTGTTTCAGATATTCCTCCAGGAGTTCATAAGTTTTTGCATAAAAAATTGGTGAAATTTTTGAATGCATCTTTGAAGGATTTACCTAAGAAATCTCTTGAGGGTCGTCTGGAGGAAAACCCTAAAAAAGCTTCTAATCATATCATCGTTTGAGATTTTTGGAAGAAATTATTTAACCTTTTCTTGGAGGGGATGTTCAAACAAAATATAGCAATTTCTAATATCATCTCTGGAAAATTCCTGAATGAATGCCTGGAAGGTCACACGGAAAAACTTTCTCCTCATTAATTCCTAGAAAAAAGTAGTTCCAAGGAAGAATTTCTTGTGAATTTTCTGGAGAAATCTTTAATGCTTTTTTGAAGCAAACTCTGAAAAATGTCTGCAGAACATGCAGGCAAAGATACTGGAGTGGAGTGAAGCTCTGAGGTATTTTTGGTGTTATCCTTTGAAGAACTACTAGAGATGTCCTTGTAGGAATTCATAGAAAAATTTCATATACAATTTCACAAAATTTCTGAAGGAAATCGCAAAAAAATAAGGAATGTATTGGAGAACCACCACAAAATGATATTTTTGAAGGAAGCTTTGGAAAAAAAAACTCTTGGAAGTACTGAAGAACTTTTTGCAGGTTTTCATGGAAGAATCTTTGTAGGAATTACTGAGATAATCTTTGGAGAAATTCCGGAAAAAATCTGAAAGACACCCTGAAGAAAGGTCTTAATGAATCCCAAGCAATTCCTGCAAGGAATATCAGGAGGAACTTCTAGGGAATCCTATGGAGAAAGATTTAGAAGAATCTCACAAGAACTTTCTGAAGGAGTGTCTTATTGAATGTCTGAGAGAATCCCTGATTATGTGTAGTAATACCTGAAGGAACCTCTGGTGAAGTCTCAACAATAATTTCTGCAGCAATGAGCTGCTGAGAACATGTCTGAATTTCCAGAAGAGTTTCTAAAATAAGCCACTGAAGTATGTCTTGAGATGTTTTCAGAAGAATTCCTAGTAAAATTCCAAATAGAAACTCATGGAGCAATTCCCGAACTTCCTTAACAATCTAGCGATATCCTTGGTGGAGAAAATTCTAAAGAAGTGGGGTGCGTGTGCCAGTCAAGGCACTACCTAAGGAAAACTATTTCTACAAAAATAATAAGAAGACCGATGAATGTTTCCAATATGTCAAATGGATACGTACTAAGATATCATATTTTACAGGAAAAATAAACAAACCTATAGGGCTATAGCCAAATTTACTTTTAGTATTTATTACGGCGTGTGCCAAGGATGGGAACCCTGTACCAGTTATGCACACATTTTATTATTTCGGTTCCACTTCGCGCTATTTGCATGCATTCCCAGGCTCGGATCAAGGATTGTGGGGGCCCGGGGCCCGAGTGGACGTGGAGGCCTCTCGGAGAGATGACCAAAAATGTTTTTCTTTATTTTTGAACAGTACTTGAGCAATATGAAAAATGAAGCTAATGTTAGCAACCAAAAAAAGGTTTTTTATGGGGGTCCCTAAAATGTGGAGGCCCAGGGCCCTGGCCGCCCGGCCCCCCTTGGATCCGGCCCTGTGCATTCCTTATGGAATTGGCCGTAACTGGTACACTATGGCGAAATAAAGTGCAAGGAAGCCGAAATTATAAGGAAAATGATTTATTTATACAATAATTTTTCCAAAGTGCGAAGTTTGAATGATTGCCATCATCTTTTGTGAGTGTGATCGTGTAGAGATGTGTCTACACTGGTTGGTGGTTTGAATAACAATGATTATTTATTTAGGAGCAACGTCATACTCAGAATAACAGATTGCTACGATCCTACATCCCTCCCTTGTTTTATACTCGCAATGATCCTACTACGTCCTGGAATAGTTCGTATATCCAATCCACTCATGGTGATGCAAGTCACCAAGATCCGATGCTAACGCTAGATAAGATATCCGTCATGATCCCTGGTAGGATGTTGGCGTCAATATAACACAGACAGGTACGCTGATCATCCACTACGCCATCGTGGTGCGGAAATCATATCTTAGGAGATTTGATCTGAAAGAAGAGGCATGTGAGTTATTGTTGTGAACATAAGAGTGAAATTAAGAAAGAGTTCTTTTGTTGATACTATAATTCCACCTGGTTGCTTCGAAGCTTTCTTTCTCCATTTCTTAAATCATTTTCTAATCACGTGCGCCTTGATAGCTAAAGCCTCTTCAATGCTTTCACTTATTGCTCCATTTTTTTTCTTCCTGATATTTGAACTCTAAAATATATAACAGTTATTTTGATTAACTACATTACAAGGAACCTGGATCTTTTACTGGGAAACTCTCAATATCGCTTATAAGCCAAGCAATAGTGTGCTATCAATTCCATTTCAGGGTTGATCTTTGAGCAAGCCTTTGAGAATTTTCCTGAGGTTCGTCTTTGTAGCATTGCCCTGCAAGAGTTGCCTGAGTGCCGCTCATACCAGAGGATCGCCTCTAGACTTTTCTTTATAACTTGAGGATTGCCTCCAAGTTACACCTGAGGATCGCCTCTAGGATTTTGTTATAACCAGAGGATCGCCTCTAGGTTATACCTGAGAATCGCATTCAGGATTTTCACAACCAGAGGATCGCCTCTGATTGTACCTAAGGATCGCCTCTAGGATTTTGTCATAACCAGAGGATCGCCTCTAGGTTACACCTAAGGATCGCCTCTAGGATTTTGTCATAACCAGAGGATCGCCTCTAGGTTACACCTGAGGATCGCCTCTAGGATTTTGTCATAACCAGAGGATCGCCTCTAGGTTACACCTGAGGATCGCCTCCAGGTGGTTCAATATTCTATCATTCTAATTCCAGGCTCTGCCTTAATCTAATTCATCGCCTTAGTTTCTTAGACTTCTCCTTGCAACCCGAGGATCACTAACGGATACCAACCATATAGGTATTTAAAGGTTATATCATTTTTTTTCCTATCTCCAATATCAAATTTACTTGATTTATGAATCTAACTACTATCCTTCTTGAAATGTTCGTTACAGTCGATTCCAAGAATCACCTGTCTCACAATAACTGAGGGCCATTACGATGTTATCCGATCGTTAATAAGAGCCATCATGGTTCTATCTTAGATATTCGTAAATATATAGAAATAAGTATACTGCACCTGTACATCCCTTAGCACATCCTTCACATCCACATCTACATCCTCTGTTATGTGTTATCAGTGGCACATAGCGTGCGTATTTTTTTTTATTTTATGAACACTGTCACAGGTGCTAATCAAGAACTTTGTCTTTAAAAAATATCCTTTTCATTCATCATAGAACAACACTGGCCGGGAATTAGATATCACGCACCTGAAGGTTTTAAAACCGTAATCGTAGCTCTCTATTGAAAATAACTGTATTTCACTTCCATAAGTTTCAAATCCTGAACTATTGATTTTTTTAATTTTTACTATCAGTCAACTAATGATTTTACTGTTTGTTTTCTCATGTTTACCTTTAGTTTATTATGTGAAAATTGAGCTTAGTAAGCCGTGAATCAAACGTGTTATTTAATTAATGGTATGCGTCTGCCATGTCTCATGTATATTTGGATATTCACTATTTTCTACAAAACTAATTGAATTTTTATTATTCTAAATTGGTATTTCAACATTCATCATACAGATGAATTCAATTGGTAAATTGTAAATTGTTCATAGTGTAATTCCTGATGAATATAATATCATGTTAGATCTTTCTGGCCTACGTTGCCTTTTTTAATATATTCCTTGATGCAAACACTATTATTTAGTTTTTTTTTCTGTAGTAATGTGATTCTCAGCCTAAAGTCAATTCATATTGAAACCCTCGGTTAGGAATGACATTCGATCGCATGTCTTCAGCGAGAACACACCAGGTCTGCTCTACAATTTCAATGTGTAACTGTGTCCATGTTTTCCTCACTGCATTGATCTTTAACCATTATTGTCTATCCGGTAGGAATCAAGACTGACATTAAATAAAAAAAAATGCATTTTTTCTCGGTCCACGAATGTCGCAACTTTTTCGCGATTAGTGCGCTGTGCGCGATTACAAGGAGATAGATGCACATTACTTCCAAAAAGATTCAAAATATGTCGTGAGTTGGGTCGGGTCGCGATTCAGTTGTGCGACGTCCGGTTTGGTGGTGGTGCGACAATATTTCCAATAAAGCAGAGCGATTGACTAACCGCCAAATAGGAAATTAACCTCAAGCTCGTGTACTGACACCACAGTCTTTCGTTCCCTACAAATTGCATGAGTGCAGTTCATTCTTATCTCTGTCTCAATTTTAACCGAAACCTAATTCTTATACAGAATGAAATGTTTTGCAATATAATTTCCCAAAGACAATAATTTAGTTTGTGAATGGTTATACTATCACATTGGTTTCTTGTGTGAGTATAGCTGATCTGACGATAGTGGAAACTGTGGGCGGTCAATCAAGCTCAAACTACAAATTCTAAAATTAATGTTTCTCTACCAAAGTACATTTTCAATTAATTTTTGCATTCTATACTCAGCAATCCTTTTGCAAATTTGTCATGCTTCCTTAATACAAAACAAGCTAATATAATTTAGCGTTCTACATAAGTAGATTATTTTCATCAAGAAAACCCCATAAGATAGTCTGCAACTACGTGGAAGATTTTGTAAAGTGTAAATGAACTAGGATGGTTAACTTACTGATTTTTTTTTCTTCTGTAATGCCTCATCACGGGCGAAAAATAAAAGATTTCAATGACTTACCGTCTGAATATGGAGATGATATAAACGTTATCCCTTTGGCTATTTCAAGTACCGTCATCTGATCATTGCATATTGATATGATCGTATTTAGTCGACCTTTAGCTGAAGATCATTGAATGGTCTATCTGGCCCTACTTTCATGTTCGTTCAGCCAACTTCTTCAGAATGTTTCGTCGTACAATACTTCTTTGGTGTCCACGCTGTTCAATCCGACCTCGTATTCTTGTTTCCTCTCCTCCTGGCTTCCTTCATTCTCCTTGTGATCTGGTCAAAGGTTTCCGGAATACTTAATCCTTTCGATTGAGCGTTGGAATGTTACGCATTTTACTCCTCGTCGCCAAATGTAGAGATGTGTCTACACTGGTTGGTGGTTTGAATAACAATGATTATTTATTTAGGAGCAACGTCATACTCAGAATAACAGATTGCTACGATCCTACAGATCGTGTATTCACAAAATGTTTCGTGTTGTTTTTCATCGTTAAAGCTTCAAAAAGAACTATAGCCATAACTGGTACAGTGAGCCTACATGAGAAGAAATACACTCTACAAAAATGCTCGGATGAATCTGTAGAAGAATTCTTGATAAGCGATATTACAAAAAAAAAATATCGTGAGGAAATTTATGAAGGGGGTTTTCGGAATTAACCTTTGTTAGTCGTCAAATTGAAGCCATTTTAGGCCTACCCGTAAGAGGGGCGCTGAAATTTGAAAACCTTGAGTACTACCATAAGCACTGTCCTTAACCTAAGCGATTGAACTATTACCATTAATATAGATAATATATTTATCAAATGAATGCCAAGTTTATTCATGACATGTAACGACGTTATTTTTGACGATTAAGCAAAGGCTGTGGTTACTTACTCAGTTAAAACAATATTACATCATAAAACCTGTAACAAAACGACCCCGACATAAACAAATTTGACATGTAAATTACTATTCAATTTCACAGAATTTTAATTAAACAATTTCTTGCATGGAATGTTGAACGCAAGCTTCATACTGAGAGCAAGTTGTAAATTCATGACGCACATTTTGCGATATGACGTGGCCCTTTTGTTACAGGTTATATAAAACAACTTTTTTTTCAGAAATTTTTGCTGTTTGGTAGAGAATCGCTGCTCATATCTCTCAATTAACTAAGCGGTAATTTTTATCAGAATGATTTGAATTCTATTTGAAATGTTTTACAATTACTAGATTAGATGTGCCACGATTTTGGAATTTATTTTCACAAATAATTATTCAAGACATCAAATGTGAATTGCCTTCATTATCTTTTCTTGCAAACCCAGTGAAATCCCCCGGACAGAAGTCAACGAACGGCAATCGATATCCCATTAGTGTCTCTCCTCCGGCTAATCGCCTCTCCAGCTCATTCCGACGGCCGACGAGGGTCACAACGTGCAAACTGATAATCTTATTTATTACCTCTCGGTACGCCACAAAAACTGTCATTTTTTTCTTGCTCCTTCTCTACTTTTGCTGGTTCTGGGTGCTCCATGGCTGCTAAGAATGTGCTGATTCCATTGGTTTATGTAACTTTGTATATGCGCTAGAGACAAAAACGCGCAAAGGATTTCGTGCGGTCGTCTTTTGGTGGGCGAAGTTGCCTTCAATTGGGAAATTATCATCATCATAAATCATAATTACAGTCTTCGGGTTGGATAACGAGAAGTAAAATGGGTCTGGGCTAGGCGGACGCGAGATGAGCGGAGTTAAGGAGGAAGTAAAGGGTAGACGATGGCGTAGAAAGATAGGGTAATATATCTTACCTAAGAAGGTATAATTTTCTAATGGATTCGAAGAAGATTCTTCAGGTTATGTAGAGATGGGTGATGTTGGAAGCAGTGTTTTTACAATTGCAGATACAGAGATACCGAGGCCCAAAACTGGCAGATATTGACACATATTAACCAACTAATGAACCAAAGAAAATCTTCATGCGATTTTGGGGTAAGTTTTATGATAGATTTGAAAAAAATTGAAGAATTCAGGTTGGAGTAGTTTATCTTGTTCAAAACTCCAATATAAAATAGGGTATCGCGCCACTTGGGCGGTGGCTTCTATATTCGTCTGTTTTCCACTATAACTCAGTCAATTTTGAACCAATTGACTTGAAATGTTGTACACGGGTAGATACTATACTTATCTCACCACATTCCAAAAGTTGTGTCAATTGGTTCAAATTTGACTGAGTTATAGTGGAAAACAGACGAATATAGAAGCCACCGCCCAAGTGGCTCGATTCCCTATGTTTATGGAGGAAATTTCTTCAGGTTTCATTATAAACTTGGTTGAAATTCAAGTGGAATTGTTCTGCAATAAATGGAAAATTCGTTAGAATGGTACACCGACCGTACAGCAAAAAATGACCCAGTTCCTCTGCACTCAATCAACCCGGCTAGTGGCTAGAATCCCCAGAAATTGTTTCCAAATTCCCCATTGCAAATTGCCGGCCATCGATCCCTGGAAAATGCTATTTTTCCGCACTGCATCAAACTCAACGCGGCCCCTCCGAGCGAAAGGTGATGCACCATCGACAGACAGACAGCCCATATGCAGGTACTGTGCTCCCGAGCACCGATCGTCCATCGCCAGTGTAGAGTAGCGGAAAAATGGTTGCTAGTTTACATTCAGCTGCTGTATTACGCCACTATGCATCCCCATCCTGACAATAATCGGAAAGTGGAACGAAGCGGTAGCACCCGAACAGATTTATGAGTTTTCTCACCCGCTGTGACGCGGAGGATACCAATGATAGTTGTCTTCCATCCGGTTCAGATGACAATATGCAGATTGAGTGGTCCTCATTTTTCATTTATTTAGTTCACATCAAATTCATGATAATACTGAATCAACAATTTGCCGCCATAATACTCGATTTGCAGCTGCAGCTCTCCATCCTCGGTCACGCCCAACACTCGCCAGATCACGCTCCACCTGGTCCGCCCATCGTGCTCTCTGCGCTCCACGCCTTCTTGTGCCAACCGGATCAGTTGCAAACACCAGCTTTGCAGGGTTGTTGTCCGGCATTCTTGCAACATGCCCTGCCCACCGTATCCTTCCGGCTTTGGCCACCTTCTGGATGCTGGGTTCGCCGTAAAGTGCAGCGAGCTCGTGGTTCATTCTTCTCCGCCACACACCGTTCTCCTGCACACCGCCGAAAATCGTCCTTAGCACCCGTCGCTCGAAAACTCCGAGTGCTTGCAGGTCCTCCTCGAGCATCGTCCATGTCTCGTGTCCGTAGAGAACCACCGGTCTTATTAACGTCTTGTACATGGTACATTTGGTGCGGGGGTGAATCTTTTTTGACCGCAGTTTCTTCTGGAGCCCATAGTAGGCACGACTTCCACTGATGATGCGCCTTCGTATTTCACGGCTCACGTTATTGTCAGCCGTTAGCAAGGAACCGAGGTAGACGAATTCTTCTACCACCTCGAAAGTATCCCCGTCTATCGTAACATTGCTGCCAAGGCTTGTCCTGTCTCGCTCAGTCCCACCTACCAGCATGTACTTTGTCTTAGCCGCATTCACCACCAGTCCGACCTTTGCTGCTTCACGTTTCAGGCGGGTGTACAGTTCTGCCACCGTTCCAAATGTTCTGGCAATAATATCCATGTCATCCGCAAAACAGACAAATTGGCTGGATTTCGTGAAGATCGTACCCCGGCTGTTGAGCCCGGCTCGTCGCATAACACCTTCCAGGGCGATGTTGAATAGTAGGCAGGAAAGTCCATCACCTTGTCGTAGTCCCCGTCGAGATTCAAATGAACTGGATAGCTCACCCAAAATCCTTACGCTGTTCTGCACACCGTCCATCGTTGCTCTTATCAGTCTAGTCAGCTTCCCGGGAAAGCTGTTCTCGTCCATAAATCAGTTTATCGGCGAGTATGCGGGTGCTCCCGATGAAGTTGAGAGATCTGCAGTTCCACGTACCGAGCTTCCAATCGCAAGTCCCTTTTCGTCGCTGTGGTCGTCGCCATTGGTATCGGTTCGCATTCTTCTCTTGTTGATTTTCCGGTGCTAGTCTTTTTTACGGCTGGCTCGCAGGGCCTGACACCAACCCACTAACCCAGGGAGCTGGGCTTACCTTCCCGGAAGCTACGGGTTCTACGGGTTGAGTGGTCCTATGGGAAACAAAAAAACAGTTTCCAATCAATCCGCAACTTTTCTCCATATCAGCCATAACATTGAATTGAATAACAATGAAATGATGTTGTCCATATACGCCAGTATCAACTCTGAAGGACTCTAATTAAAAATCTGAAAGCATCGCAGGATAAATTTCTGAAGGAATCACAGGAGAATTTTGTCAAAAAAAAAACACAAGAAGATTTTCTGAAGGAATTCAAAAAGAAATTTGTAATGGAACCCATCTTTAGGAAACCCCCCTCCCCAACTTTCTTTGGGAATCACTGGAATAATTAAATTTCCCTCGGATGAGTTTCCAAAATTGATTTATTAATCAAATAAATAAATGAAAAAAATCCTTGGAAGATTTTGTGGTGCAATTTCTTGAAGAATTTCTTAAGAAATCCTTGATAAAATTTCGAATGGAATTCCTGAAACAAGAGATTTTCAAAAGGAAACGCATGCAGAATTTATGAAGGATGCTTTGGAGAAATTCCTGAAGCTATTCATAAGGCGAAACTGGATCCATTTCCTCATTTCTTGGTTTTTCAATTTTTATAAAATAACGAAGCAATATTTTCAAAATCGATTTTCATACACATGTAGGGATCAAGGTATCTCCTGATCCATACTTTATGTACATGTGTATGAAAACCGATTTTGAAAATATTGCTTCGCTGTTTAATAAAAAAAATCATAAACCACAAAAAATGAGGAAATACTTCCAGTTTCAACTTTCGCCTTTTGATTTTTTATTAAATAACGAAACAATATTTTCAAAATCGGTTTTCGTGCACATGTAGAGTATGGATCAAGGTATCTTTTGTTTTTTTGTGGTGGAAAATGTTTTTCGTTTTTGCAGAAACCATTTTTGAACAAAATTTCACAAAAAAATGGTTTCTGCAAAAATGGAAAACATTTCCCACCTCAAAAAAATTCAGAAGATACCTTGATCCATACTCTACATATGCACGAAAACCGATTTTGAAAATTTTGTTTCGTTATTTAATAAAAAATCAAAAACCAAAAAAATGAGGAAATGCTTCCAGTTTCGCCTTAAATTCTAATGTTTTGAAGTAATCGTTTCAGGAGTTTCAGCAAATAAGACCTGTGCAAGATTATTCCGAATCAATTCAATTCCGAATCAGGAATAATTTATAGATGGATATTTTAGGCATAATTTTGAAGATCTTGATGATCTCTAAAAAAATGAAATTTTGGAGAAATTTCTGAAGCAATCCACAAAGAAGAAAATTTGAATAAAATTAATTTTGGAATGAATCCGTAGAAGATTTTCTGAAGGGAGTTCCTCAACAGATTTTCGAATGGCATCTATGCAGAAATTTCGGAAACCATACATAGAAGATTTTCTGAAAGAGTTCCTGGGGAGAATTTCGGATGAACCCCTAGAGAAATTTTTGAAGCAATCCCTAGAAGATTTTATAAAACAATCTTGGAAGGAATCCGTGGAATACCTTCTGAAGCAATTCCAAAAAAAAAACTTCTAAAGGATTTTTAGGAAGAATTTTTTAAAGAATTCCTAAAGATTATTTTAGGATCTCCATTTTTCAAAAGAATCATTGAAGGGGTTTCTGTAGTAAGGTTCTGTTAAGTAGACGACCGTTTGTCCGAAAAGGACTGTCAAAAAGCTGGATTGTCAAAAAGTTCCTAATAAATACATCCAGAAAGAACAACCTACGTCAAAAGGAAGAGGTTGTTTGGTTACCCGGTTACTTTGGAGGACACTAGAGGGATTCATGAATAAATAGCTAAGGAAACCTATGAAAGGTTTTCTAAAAGTATCCTTGAAGTAACTTCTGGTGAAATTTCTGAAGGAACCAAATAAATTTTTGAAAGAATTTCCAATAAAATGTGAAGAAGGTGGGGGAATTTTTGAAGGCATCTCTGCACCACCGTGGGTGCCCAGGACTGGAAGTAAGTAAGTAGTATCTCTGGAAGATATTCCGTAAAAATCCTTGGAGATATTTTTTAAGGAAGCCATTGGGATTTTTTTATGAGATACTGGAAAAACATCAGCTTTGTTTCTGAAGTTTTCGCTGGAAAACATTCTAAAAGCCTCTTTTGAAAATTTTAAAAGAAATTCACGTGGGACTTATGAAGAAATTTCTAATAAAAATCTTTGGGAGGAAATAATTCCTAGAAGAATTCCTAAAAGAATTCCAGGAAAATTTCTGAAGTAATTTTTGAAGAAATTTCTAAAGCTAGGAAGATTTTTTAAGGGAGCAAATCTGTAGGAATCACTAGTGGAACTGCTAAAGAATTCCCTGGAGGAGTTTTTGAGGACTATTTAAAAAAGAAACTTAAGAAGAACTAAGAATTCATGAAAAAATTCTCGTTTGAGTTTGTGGAGAATATTCGGAAAAAATCTGAATGAGTCTCTGGTGGACAATGGAATTTTCAGAAAATTATCTGAAAAATCTCTGAAAGAATTCTTGAGGCAGTGAATGAATTATTTACTGCAGGATGCTCCGGAATAATGTAATGTTGAGGAATTTCTGAAGCATACTTGTAGAATTTTCGGCATTTTTTAATGGATATATGAAATATAAATTCTAAAAAGTTTTCGAAAATGTCCCTGAAGGAATTTTGGAAGATATTTAAAAAAAAACCTAGAAAATTCTCTGAAGGCCCCTCTGAAGGATTTTCTATCAATCCCTGTTAAATTTTTGAATAAATGCTAAGAATAATTTCTGGAAAAATGAATCCCTGTATGAAGTTTTGTTAAAAGCACATTTAGAATTTACAAAGAAATTCGTGGAAGGAAGCAATCTATGCCAGATTTCCAAAAGAGATGTTTGAGAAATTTCTGGATGAATCCCTAGTGGGCATTCTGAAGGAATTTCTGGTTGATTTTCTGGAGGAATGATTAGAGAATTTTTCGAAGACATTCCTGCAAGAATTACTGGGAAATTTTCTGAAAGATTTTTTCTTGAGGTTAGGTTTGGTTGGAATTTCTTAAGAAATCCATACAAGCTTTAAAAAATAAAGAAAATAAGAAAATTCAGGAAGAACATCTAGTGGCCGAAATTATTCGAGGCGTTTTCCGTGCAATTTTCGAAGAAAACTTCGGAATGCATTCTTGGGGTTTCTCTTCAGGAAAGTTAAGGAAGTTTTGGAATCCTTGAATAAATCCTTCAAAAGATTCAATCACCTAAATAATTTCCGAAAGATTTTTTGGAAGACTTTCTAGAAAACAAATCCAGGAGTATTTCAGAAAAAAAATCTTTGGATCATTTTCTAGAGAAATTTCTGAATAAATGTCTAGATGAAATTCTGAAGCAAACCCTGAAAAAAATATTCAAATGAATCCTTGGAAGAGTGGTCGAAAATACATGAATACCTGGGAAACCTTGAAGAATTTCGAAATTTCTGCAATTTTGGAGAGATTTGTTTGCAAAAAAAAAAACCTCTGCAAGAATTTTTGAAGAAGCATATTGCTTGATGTCTGATGAAATCCGTGGACAAATTAAAGAATCGCTGGTGCTGTTAATCACTTAAAGGGGCTTTTCCTCATAGAAATTCTTTTTTTGCAAATGAGAGGGCACAAGAACCCTACCAAAAAAATATCTATGTGATTTTGAATAGAAGGCAGAAGAAGTTTCCATTATCATAAAGATATTTTTTCTTGTCGGTATATAAGCACAAAAAATATAATTAAAGTACCCCTGTTTCAATACAGAAGACTTTTACAAAATGAAGAGGCAAAAATAAAAAAAAAAAATAAAAGAAATTAAAAAAAACGTCAAGGGTATTGTTTATGTATTTTGTACTCTAAAAGTTTTCTTTTTGGGGTAACTTTGATAGTACCATGTAAAACACATTAAATCTTAAAAAAATAATTACAGATTGAAAGCCTAGGAGTATTAGCATGATAAGAGAAACCTTGTGGAATATATCAGATAGAATCTTTGTATCAAAACATTGATGTTTACTAAATTCTACATATAAAAATGAGTTTGTTAAGTACTGAGTGAAAAACAGTGAATTTAGCTATCGAAAATCATCTTTGTAAAAATATATGTTTAATGGTAAATCAATATATGATTACATACTATTCATGGTAAGTTTTCTCTTTTTGGGTAGTTTTTGAATGTTTTATTGACAAATTTTGAACAACATGGATTTAACTACATGAAATTACAAAGGCATTGCCTACTTTTGGGCGATTATCGATGTATGGAGGTTTATGTCCCATTTTTCAAAATTGCTCCCATTTCGTAAAAACATACTTCGTTAAGAGATTCAAGGCCAAATTCAGAATCTACTAGGATGGATGTATCCAGAATAAGAGTCCATTCATCGATAAAATAGTTGAAACGAAGTGGTATAGCAGATTGTTTGAAGGGGTTGACAAATGACAAAAATATCAACAATTTTCATTTTTTGCTCAAAAAGTTATACAGTGACCCCACACCGATGAATCACCTTAATTTTTGTACACTATTTATGAATCACCATGTTGATCAAATGGAGTGATCCATAAACTGTGGTCATTTTTGCCGATTCATAAATTGTGGGGTACATAAATTGGGGGTACATATGGGTCATTCCCCATATAAAGTGACCGAGAAAAAGTGGAAACGTGTTATCGACCATCACGGATTTTGACCAAACTTTGTTGAAATGTTTGTTTAAATGAAGGAAGAAAAAATCCAAATTTTGGTATCGATCGGATCACCCCTCGTCTTTGCCAATACAAGAAAAATCCAAGTTTTCCCTTCCTTTTCTTAATTTATAGCTTTGAAACTATAACATATACAGTATACACATTTGTGATCTTCGGCTTTTTTGCAAAAAATTGTTGGAGGAATCTAGGAAAAATATTATTTTTTTGATACAGTGTTGCCAAATATGTTATTTTTCAATTTTAAAATTTAAAATCGATTTTTCTTCGAATGAGTATATTTTGATTTCAAAAATTTTCCTGGATTCCTCCAACAATTTTCTTCAAAAAAGCCGAAGATCACAAATGTGTATACTGTATATGTTATAGTTTCAAAGCTATAAATTAAGAAAAGGAAGGAAAAACTTGGATTTTTCTTGTATTGGCAAAGACGAGGGGTGCTGCCACGGGCCGAGGGGTGATCCGATCGGCATCAAAATTTGGATTTTTTCTTCCTCCATTTAAACAAACATTCCAACAAAATTTGGTCAAAATCCGTGATGATCGATAACACGCGGTGTGTACACTTGGTGTGGAATGACCCAAACTAGGGTTTTTCATGAAAATACAGGGGATACTCAAAATAACTGGGACAGGCAAAATTTCACTTTTCAAAAAATGTTCAACTTGCAGTAACTTTTCGAAAAGAGCATCAAATATTCTCAAATTTTCACTGTAAGTTCATCAACTAGTTGTGTGTCAGTGGTCAAATTTTGGAAAATATTGGGCCATTTTACACAAAGTTATAAAGGTTCTTGAAAAAGGTATAATTATGCGAAAGCCAACTTTGAGCTGTTATATCTTTGGATTCAATGATCCGAATGCAATGAAACTTTGATCATTCATGACTTATATAATGAGCTATTAAAAATATTTGACTAAACTTAAAATTCTTCAGACGAAGGAAAATTATTTCGATTAGTTTATTTTTCCAATATAACACCAATTTATCCAAAACTTCATCATCGTTTCAAAATTCGAGATAGTAATTATAGTTAATTTAAATTCCCTCTAATTGAATTGAATATATTTATGATTCAAAGGAAAGCAACCAAATAGCCGCCATTAAATTGAAAAAGTAATGGGATGCATATGAAAAATAGATAAAATTACTGAAAAACATGGAATAAATGAAATCGCCATAACTTTTTTTTCTTATTCATAATTTCAAATCAAGTCAACTGTTTTTTAAAGTTCATTATATAAGTAATAAATGATCAAAATTTCATTGCATTCGGTTCATTGAATCCGGAGATATAACAGCTCAAAGTTAGATATCGCATAATTATATCTTTTTCAAGATCCTCTATAACTTTGTGTAAAATGACCCAATCTTTTCCGAAATTTGACCACTGATACACAACTAGTTGATGAACTTACAGTGACAATTTAAGAATATTTGATGCTCTTTTCGAAAAGTTCTAGCGAGTTGAACATTTTTTGAAAAGTGAAAATTTTGCCTGTCCCAGTTGTTTTGAGTATCCCCTGTACGTCTAAGATGGACTTTCATATGCATAGAATTGATCTACGTTTGCCTTTTTCTTAACTGATTGAAGAAATCATAGTGACAAGATAAACTTTACAATGCCTGTCGCATTATCAAAGATACCCCGTTTTACGGTATCAAAGGATATGCATAGTAGGGAAGTTCTTTCGAAGTTTTTGATGATTTTGTTACACCAAAGCAATATTTGTTACATTCTTAAAGGATTTGCAATGGCGATTTCGACTGGATACTGATCAATTATTTTGGCTTTCTCAGTCATTAAGTCAAGACAAGTATTTTACACTGTTCCGACGTTTCGGCATTTTTGTTGTGGCCTTCTTCAGGTATTGCTTAAAGCATATACACTCAAACCTCCATTTAGGTAGGATCCATTTAGGTAAAATCTATTTAGGTCCCTCCATTTAGGTAACGTTACCTAAATAGAATTTGAATGTGTTCACCATCATTGATGACGTCAAACCCGACATAAACCTTTCATTCACCTGCTTTTATTTTGACCATCTAACCCAACATAGACCCAACAGTTGTTGGATGTTGATCCAACAGTGGCCCAACATACGATAAAAATTGACCCGACTTTGATCCGACATCCAATAATTTTTCAGTCTGGCGGAATTTTGCAGGTTTTTTTGTGTTTCGTATCCAGCTAGTCATTTGAATGAAAATTCTCACCTGAGACCCTCATAAACTCTCAAAAACGCCCCTAAAACCCCTCCCCTCCTGAAACTCCCTTGAAAGCTATTTGAAACTCTGCATGATCCCCCTTAAATATCCCATTCAAGCCACTCTCCCTTATTAAACTACTTTGCAACCTTGTATTCCATTGAGGTAATAAACTGAATCCATTTAGGAAAAATTCTATTTACCCAGTCAACCAGTGATCGTATATGATGTTGCATAAGATGATAAAGTGGAGGCGATATGCGTACATTTTACATGCGCCCAAATGGAGGCATGCACGCATATAGCCTCCACTTTATCATCTTATGCAACATCTTATACGATTACTGGTTGTCTGGGTAGGCAGTACCTAAATGGAGGTTTTGGTGTATTAACATTTAACATAGAACATAAAAGATAAAACATTGAAATGGACTCATTATTGTCTACCGTCTACCGTCATGAAAAATTTCTCCTGATTTGACCATGAGAGGAGAGATGGAGTTTTTATGCCTGCCTAAAGTGTTTGTATGGTATTATTTCACAATATTTATTGGTAATATTTCCTGACTAACTTTTCGCTAGATTAACATTTTTTTGGAAATCTTCTTTAGCTACACAATCACTCAACACTGCAACAACCGTTTCAAAATGGATGTAACATCATCAAGAGGTGGTGGTCTGAAGAAAGCCACAACCAAAAGGCCGAAACGTCGGAACAGTATAAAATACTTGTCTTGACTTAATAACTGAGAAAGCCAATCCAAACTAGATATTCTTAATGGATTTACCTTAACTAGCTTTTCGTGAAATTGGAATCTACTGTCTTAGGCTTTAAACATGAGTTTCACCCGACGTTTCGACAAAGGGATAGCGTCTTTCTCAGGAGCAAAATAAATATTAACACTAGTTAAAATGGATTTTGTTCACTTTATTGCGCTACTGTTTCGCACGAAAGTGCCCTCAGAAGCTTCGTAGTGTATAAATACCCCGCTCGTCATAATTCAAATTAGACTCCCACCCACATTTTTTGACAACCGGGCCGAGAGTACTCAACTCCAGCCATATTCTAACAGTTAGCCACTTGTGCTCGAACTAGGTAGCAGGTTGCTTCTAACTTATCACTCAGTAGTGCCATGCCGTGCGAAATAGATCAAACAGTTATCTGCTTGTTATTCAATCGTATGATTTTTGAATGCAACCACCGGCTGTCGTTCAACGGAAAAGCATCAAATCAAAACTTTCAGAAAAATCAACACAGCACTATCGTTCTGAGACCCATTCCCATCCCATCACACCCGAAAGCGACGCAACTTTTCCGCGTTATGCAACGACGATGACGGCCGCTATGCGGCACTCTTCTAACCACTTGGGGGAGTTTTGTTGATGCGATACGGAAAAGTGGGAAATCGATTTTCCCGGACATCACTTTGTCTCTGAAGTTGCACGATTTGCATTCTATCCGGGCGGTACCTGACTAGGAAAGCAACTACCTACCTAGAACTAGAACGCGCAGAAGAGAGTGACTCTGAAAATGTGTGCTTCAACAGCCAAAGTGCTTTTAGCTTATCGCTGCCATCATCGTCATACGGGAACGCCATCAAGCCCACGGAACTTGGAAGAGCTTCGCGAGCTGAATCAGCATCACCACCACCGTCCCGGATTTATCCGCGACGACCAACGCACAGGAAAAAGTTTTCTGTTAACTCACCGGGCGGCTTCGGCAGGTTCGGACGGAGTAGTAAACCGGCACGCGGTGATTTCCTACTTTGCATCCGTTTTGCCAACAAGTTGGTCTTTTGGGGCTTAGTTGGGACATAGGCGGAGGAAGCATCCTTTGGAAAGTCGGGTTTAATTTTATAACACATATCTTTGTTGGCGTATCGTTCCTTCTAAGATAGGGCCTACTTCTCTGCTTAGTGTTCTATGAGCACTTTCACACTTCTAAATTGAGATCTTTCTCTGCGAATAAGCATTCTTACCCAAGGAAGTGAAGGAGCCATCCATACCCCGTCTTCAAGGGGCATATTAAGTTAAACATATTCGAAGAAGTCCCTTGAACCAACATTAGCCAAAATAAGAGCATTTTGGTTTTATAACGGTTCTCAAAACCTGCCCTAGTATATTCGGGTTGAAAGTTATTGCATTTGTGACATTACGCACTAGTGTGGCGCCCAAGATGCGAGTTTCGGATTTGTACTTAAAACCTAAACCAAGGTAAACCCACATATCCCTCGCAGTATGTTATTGTCGAAAACCTCGAAAGGTTTACTTGAATGATTTGCACTACCTAGACTACCTTGATACTGGTCGTGAGGGATTACGCCTCGCGATGGATGGTGCTGCTGATACAACAAGTTTGCAGCCCAACGTGACGCGATACGTGCGTTATCTATCCGAGGAATAGTTATTTCGCTGACGTTGCCGTCGCGTCGTCGTCATCGTTGTCAGGAGAATTTGTTTGATTTAGCGTGAACATTGCCACTGTGTGTGCCTCGCTGGTTATCCGTGGACTACTGGTTCGGAACGGACGTAGGCGTGGGTTGATAGAAACCTACTGTATTCGGTGGTGATGACGATCGTGAGCAGAATATAAGATGAGTTTAGTAGCTTTTCCGCGGGAGACAAGTTTTGATTTTGTTTTCTACGTGGTGGAAATGATAGGTTTTGTTTGATGTCGTTCTTTGAGGGATGCTCTAGCTAGCTGAGTTCCTGCTTAAGTTTGCTTACCTGGAATTAGAAAGGAGATAAAGGAGAGAATTACCATAATTTAATAACACGAGTTTACAACACTTTTGAACTCGGTATTGAGGTTCTTTAGGCTATTCGGGTCCGTATAAAGTTGATCATCAATATTAACATCTTTTCTCGATCAGCAGATAGCTGTGTAATGTTGGTAGCGGTTGTCACAATTGGCTAAGAATAACACTACGAACTGCCTGTTCCGGTGGTTAGAGTCCATAAAACAAGTGACCCTTAATTCATGGTGTGATGCGGCTACATGCTTATCGTGCTTAGGAACACGGAGATAAATTTCGTTCATTAGAACAAAAATATTCATGTTTATTCGGAAAACTTATAGAACGTTCAAAATCAAAATTTTAGTTTTTATAATTAACTCATTTACATATAAATTTGTAGTATACCCATTGAAGAGCCCCTCGTTTTGCCATCGAGAACATAAACAAAATTCTCAAATTCCAGATGCAAGATTGAAGAATATTTTCTCCTGCGCAAAAGTTAAGTTTACCTCAAAAGTTTGCACAAATTCCCGTTGATTTCTCTTCTCGATTTCGATGATCATTCCTGATCTGTACATCATCGCATCCACGTAGCTGTTCTCGAGTTGGTGGAAAAATCTGATGAGTGGCATATTCAGTTATTATTGATTGAATTACTGAAGAGCAAAAACTGATATTGGTTTGATTGATAGAAGAGGTAGAAGATCAGCAATGATAGCAAAATCTAGTATGGTGAACTACTCAATAATAGCTCGTTAAGATATTACAAGATCAAAACAATAGCAGACAAGATTTGCCAGATTTTTTTTCTATAAAAAAAATAAAAAAAAATGTCAGCATCCAGCATTGAACATACGACCTTAGGATTCACAGGCGGCGATGCTTACCGCTCAACTGTGGCTCGCTGTGGTTCTTCGTTTCCACAGCTCAGTAAGGGGCACATGGCATTTCACTAACATTGAGCCATCTCCATGGGTGTATGTGTTCCATTTCGTGCAGAAGAGCTAAACTTGTTCTTATGTTGACATTTTCAGCTTTTTCGACAAGAACAAGAACATATCGCTTTGAGATATTCGTGCGATATTCGTTACATTTTTGAATAATTCATCAAAATCACATCGGGCTATGACAACAAAAAATGTTCGATTTGAGTAGTTAGTTATGCGACAACGTGTGATCGGCAGCCGATCAACGCAAGGATGTGCATGTTTTAGAGTTCAAGGCCGTTTCTTCAACTACAGCATCATCAACGTCCACTGCCCACACGAAGGGAGACCTGATGACGAGAAAGAAGCGTGTTACGGGTTACTTTGTAATAATTAATTTCTTTTATTTTTGTAACAAGCGTTCTACGCACAGTTAGAGCAAACATACGATGGTTGCTCGCCGCGTGACGTGAAAATCGTTGTCGGCGACATGAACGCGCAGGTAGGAGGGGAGAAAATGTACAGATCGGTAATCGGGCGAAACAGCCTGCACGCCGTATCGAATGATAACGGCCAGCGATGCGTAAACTTTGCAGCCTCCCGTGGTATGGTAGTTCGAAGCACCTTCTTCCCCCGCAAAGATATCCACAAAGCCACCTGGAGATCACCCGATCATCAAACAGAAAACCAAATCGACCACGTTCTAATCGATGGTAAATTCTTCTCGGATATAACCAACGTCCGCACATACCGCAGTGCGAATATAGATAAATTCGGATCACTACTTAGGGCCGATTTCTTCACCTCGGCTTAACTGGTAAGTCAGGCTTACCCGTATAGTTAAACCTGGTTTAACGCTTAAGCCAGGGTGAAGAAATCGCCCCTTAGTCGCTGTATGCATGCGCTCAAAACTTTCGACAGTTATCACCACGCGTCGAAGTCGAACGCCGCGGTTCAACATCGAGCAGCTGCGTAACGTAGAAGTGGCTCAAGACTACGCGCAGCAGCTAGCAGTGGCCCTACCAACGGAAGAGCAGCTTGGCGCAGCTACACTTGAAGAGGGCTGGAGGAACATCCGATCCGCCATAGGTAGTACCTCGGCTACAGCACTAGGCTTCGCGACTCCGAATCACAGAAACGACTGGTACGACGGCGAATGTGAACAGTTGAAAAACGAGAAGAATGCAGCATGGGCGAGAATGCTGCAACACCGTACGAGAGCGAATGAGGCACGTTACAAACAGGCGCGAAACAGGCAGAACTCAGTCTTCCGGATGAAGAAGCGCCAGCAGGAAGAACGAGATCGCGAAGCCATGGAAGAGATGTACCGCGCTAAGGACACGAGAAAGTTCTACGAGAAGCTGAACCGCTCGCGCAGAGGCTTTGTGCCACAAGCCGACATGTGCCGGGATAATCACGGGAATATTCTCACGAGCGAGCGTGAGGTGGTCGATAAGTGGCGGCAGTATTACGATGAGCACCTCAATGGCGACGTTGCAAGTACCGAAGGTGGCGTGGAAACAGATCTAGGAATATGTGCACAGGACGAAAGACTTCCGGCCCCTGACCTTCAAGAGATTGAGGAGGAGGTTGGCCGGTTGAAAAACAACAAAGCCGCTGGAGCAGATCAACTACCAAGCGAGCTTCTAAAATACGGTGGAGAAGCATTGGTGAGAGCACTACACTGGGTCATTACCAAGATTTGGGAGGAGGAAGTATTACCGGAGGAATGGATGGAAGGTATCGTGTGTCCCATCTACAAAAAAGGCGACAAGTTGGATTGCGGGATCTACCGCGCGATCACACTACTGAGCGCTGCCTACAAGGTACTCTCTTAAATGTTATGCCGCCGTCTATCACCGATGGCAAGAGAGTTCGTGGGGCAATATCTGGCTGGATTTATGGGTGAACGCGCTACAACGGACCAGATGTTCGCCATCCGCCAGGTGTTGCAGAAATGCCGCGAATACAACGTGCCCACACATCACTTGTTCATCGATTTCAAATCGGCGTATGATACAATCGATCGAGAACAGCTATGGCAGATTATGCACGAATACGGATTCCCGGATAAACTGATACGATTGATCAAGGCGGCAATGGATCGAGTGATGTGCGTAGTTCGAGTATCAGGGACACTCTCGAGTCCCTTCGAATCTCGCAGAGGGTTACGGCAAGGTAATGTCTTTCGTGCTTGCTGTTCAACATTGCTTTAGGTGGTGTAATAAGAAGAGCGGGGATAAACACGAGTGGGACGATTTTCACGAAGTCCGTTCAGCTGCTTGGTTTCGCTGATAATATTGATATTATTGCTCGTAAATTTGAGACGATGACGGAAACGTACATCCGACTAAAGAGTGAAGCCAGGCGAATCGGATTAGTCATTAATGTGTCGAAGACAAAGTACAAGGCAAAGGGTTCCAGGGAGGAATCACCGCACCCGCCACACCGAATTTATATCGACGGTGATGAAATCGAGGCGGTTGAAGAATTCGTGTACTTGGGCTCACTGGTGACCGCCGACAACGACACCAGCAGAGAAATTCAGGCGCATTGTGGCAGGAAATCGTGCTTACTTTGAACTCGAATAAAGTTCACCGTAACACGAAGTTAACTATCTACAAAACGCTGATTAGACCGGTCATCCTCCATGGGCACGAAACATGGACCCTACGTGCAGAGGACCAACGCGCCCTTAGAGTTTTCGAAAGGAAGGTGTTGCGTACCATCTACGGCGTAGTGCAGATGGAGTGCATTGGAGAAGGCGAATTGAACCACGAGCTACATCAGGTGCTGAGAGAAACAACCATCGTCCATACCGCGAAAATCGGGAGGCTACGGTGGGCGGGTCACGTCATCAGGATGTCGGATAGCAACCCGACTAAAATGGTTCTCGAGAGTCATCCGACCGGTACAAGAAGACGTGGAGCGCAGCGAGCTAGGTGGGTCGACCAAGTGGAGGACAATCTGCGGACTCTACGCAGAGTGCGGAACTGGAGACAAACAGCCATGGACCGAGTGGAATGGAGACGGCTACTATGTACAGCAGAGGCAGCCTGATTGGTAAGGTAAGTAATACAGCTACCGGAGTAGAAATGCCAATTCTTCTACAGATTTCTCTATGTATTTTTTCCTCTCTACATCTCTCAATCATCGCAATCAATTTTCAACAACCAGGGTGCTGATTGAGCAGGAATTCAAAACCACATAAAAAGTTCACCACCACTCATTGAATGGAACCCTTCTTCCTCCATTTACCCAAAACCCCATCTAATTATGTCATTCCCAAGCCTGTTTGACCCTCATCCGCCAGTCGCCAACCGACGACCACAAGACCTAAAAGTTGTTCCTCGGCTGACGCAAGTACTGCTGTCCCACGTGGCAAAGCAAACCGAAATCTAATCAAGCTTGGATGATTTTTATGTTTTTTTTTCAATTTCCCACTCTGGGATACTGTCGATCAATTGTTTCCACGTCGACCACCACCAACAGCAGGTCGCTGCTGAAGTTTATTCCACTTCATTAACCAAAATTATTTCAACTCGTGAATGGTTCCACATCCACTTTCAACCCCGAACCCGTTGCTTGGCATCTCCAACCTACCTATCTACGAGGTCATATCACACCACCGCACCGCCGCCCAACCTCAAGACTAGTTCGTTCGGAAAATCAGTCAGTGCAGCGGAAACGAAATATTTGTTCCTTCCGACCGGTGCGGTGACGATGGCGACGACGACGACGAATACGAGGACGAACACCCCTTCGCGGAAGCTAGGAAGGTAGGCATACGCCACCGCTTCAGCTAGCAGAAAGTCGACTCACAAGTGCAGTCTGTAAGACCAAGAGCAGGCCGCCGCCGGATCCAGAGTTTGTTGTTGTTTGAATGTGCCAGTTTGTGGTTGCCTTTCATGTTAATGATGACCTCGGTGGCGACCACGGACTCGCAGAAGACGACGAACGACGACGGTGAGAGCATCGTGTGAATGTAGGCGCTTTTTAGGCAGGTAGTTTCCGTAAGTTTGGGTGAATCTGTTCAAATGTTCAATAAAAACATTTATAGTGCTCAGCCGTAATCATCTCATGAGATGCAGTCTCATTTCAATTGCATACTTTTGGGCTATTCCAGGCAACGTTTAGAAAGAATTAGTTGTTAGAGAACCGTTCCCTTACATCATGTTGTCTTTTATGTACCGTCAAGGCACCATTCACCGTGGATCTAAGAGGATTCGGGGCAAATAAGGGCTGTCATTTGACACCAGTCTTATAAACATTGTTGGTGCCGCTTTTAATTGCCTTCATTATAGGTTAAAATTAAAGCAATATCCACAGAAGTAGAAAAAATTTCACAAAATTTGGTGATATAGTACAATTAGTAAAGGGTAGTAGGGTCGCCTAATTCCGTGGTAGGTCACCATTCACCGTGGTAGTAGGGACCCATTCACCGTGTATGAGAAATGTTATTCTACTTTGTTTAAAAATGATCAAAACAATCCAGCCAAGGGAATTTTCTTCGTTTAAAGTCATTTCAAGTAATAACTTGCTAGATTTTATTAGAAAAACAAATGTTCAAATTTTCGATTTTTTCTAGATATATGGGACAATATGGGGCACGGTGAATGGAGACCATTGATTTTTAGGGTACCCATTTACCGTGCCTTTTTGTTTCAATTCAAAAGTACGAGTAATCGTACTTTCTTGTTAAACTTACTTCGGCAATGCAAAATGCCTACCTGATATGTGAATTTAATTGCTTCTTGGTGGAATAAAAACGTTACTACATTTAGTTTATCGCTTAAATCACCTTAGCGCAGTTTTCGTTTTTTCACTATGAATGCAGTGAACGAGCAAAAACCCGCTTCATGTAAACACACTTTAGTGTCAAAATGATACTTTTAAATGTTTCTAATGAGCGTTTTGACATGGTAACAATACATTTGTGTTGTATTGGTGAAATTGAAGGGAAATTGTCATATCATTCAATCATAATATGGAAATAATGAAAAACATATTCGAAGGCACACGGTGAATGGAGCCCCCACGGTGAATGGCGCCTTGACGGTATCTAACATTTGTAATGTTCCATGCAATGTCCCACGTTTTTAGAGGCGCGAAGCGCGGTGTGAAGTCGCATGAACTTACGATATCTCACAATTTTTCACTGCACCGCTGCTAACAATACCGACATGCTAGACGCCCATTCCTTCTTGCCACCGGAGAGAAGTGCACAGCATGCGCACTTGCACACCTAGCAAAGCGAGGCACGTGTGTGGTGTGACTAACCATAAGTGTCTGCCTACAATAAACGGATGTTGACTCACACAGAAGTCCTGCCTCGCATGCATGATGGCGTGAGGGCTGCCGTAACCGACACCACCGAGCACACCGGAACCTTAGCTCCGTTTGCGTTTTGAATCCAACCAAAGAGACGGCAGCGTGGCCGGCAGTAGCAAATATCCTGCAGCAGCAAGCAGGCCGACCTTTTCAGCACCCATCACTCCATATAGACAGTCAAGGTGACTGTCGAACAAATATGATGTGTGCACGGAAATGTAGGTATTCTCAATTTGTAAAGTTTTCCCACTTCTTCATCGTCATCGTCGTCGTCGTGCTGTTAGCTATCGACAACGACTCGGTCGATGAAAACGATGCTGCGAGGGTTCAACAAATAGAATGTTGATTGTCCCAGACCGAGGGAATAAAAGAATGCAGCAGCCATCTAGCCCCAGAGGGGGAGTAGACCATCAGATACATCCTGTCTCAAGAGCTTTACGATTGGTGTCTCGTTCCGCAAGGGGTTCGGAAGAACAATAGGAATTGTGGATGGTGATGGAATTTGTTTACAGGCAGTCGTAGAATGTACTGTCTGTTCTATAGCAGACACTGAACCCAAACTATTCCCATGCATTTCTTTTTGGCACTCACTTTGACTTAAATTCCTGATCCATTTCAGAAGGTTTCAAAGGGGGCTTCGTAGGCTCTTAAACAAGCTTCGTTGTAGTTTCGAAGGAATTTCAGAGGTGTTTCAGGAGGTTTCGAAGGGGTTTAAGAAGACTTCACAGGCTTTCAGCTGTGCTTCAATGGAGGGTTCAGACGCATTTCAAGGTTACTGAGAGTGTTTTGGCTATTTTAAAGGTTTAAGGTGGCTTTCAAGTGAGTTTCAGCATGAAGACATTCCAAACTGATTATGCTTGTAGAACCATTGGCTCATACTCATTGACTCATACTCAAGGATACTTGAGGATTCTTAAACATGCATTGAGCTCATCACTTGACAGCAGATAGTTGCATGAGGCTTCAGTTGCTGCGCCACGGGCTATCACACCATACTTACCTTACCAATCAGACTAAGGCCTGAGTGACCTCTGCTGTAAGTAGGAGTCGTCTTCATTCAACTCGGTTTATGGCTGTGTGCTTCTAGTACCCCACTCTGCGAAGGGTCCGCAAATCGTCCTCCACTTGAACGACTCACCTAGCTCGCTGCGCACCATGTCTTCTTGTACCGGTCGGATGGCTCTCAAGAATCATGCAAATCGGGTTGCTATCTGACATCCTGATGACGTGACCCGCCCACCGTAGCCTCCCGATTTTCGCGGTGTGGACAATGGTTAGTTCTCTCAGCAGCTGATGCAGCTCGTGGTTCAGCGTTAGTCCTCTGCAAACACAGTCCATGCTTCGTGCCCATAGAGAACTACCGAGGTCTAATCAACGTTTTGTAGACGGTTTACTTAGTGTGACGGTGAACTTCGTTTGATCGTAGAGTTCTGCGGAGCCCAAAGTGAGCCCGAATTCCTGCCACAATGCGTCTTTAAATTTATCTGGTGTCGTTGTCAGCGGTCACCAGTGAGCCCAAATTCACGAATTCTTCAAACGCTTCGATTTCAACACCGTCGATAAATAGACGAGTCATATACTCATATGTAAAATGTCATTACTTTCGGTTCATAAAATCCGGAGAATCGATCAAAATGGCTATCAGACTTTTTTTTTACACTAGAATTGATCTAACTGCATCTAGAATTACTTATTCTTGTCCGAATTTGGAATTTGGAAAATTTGAGAATTTTGAGAAAGTTACACGTAGCTGAACATATTTTGAAAAGAGGAAATTTAGCCGATCATTTTGTCTATCCTCTCTATTTGTGATAAGGGAAAAATGATTCAAAAATAATATATTGTTGTCGATATTTGAAGTTTTTTTTCGGTTTGCGGTCTGCGATGCCCATATCCTTGTGGTTAAAATCGGGAAGGAACTAACGATTTTTTTTTCAAATATTGCTTCTAGTATCTGTGTGGAATCACGCAGGCTTAAGCGTTGATGTTGTAACGCGTCGTTTACAGTGCACATGAACATGGAGAAAACATGACATGAATTACAAAACCGTCGATAAGAGTTTCATCGATAATTACATTAAAAACTGCTCTGAAAAATTTAGAAGAATACTTGGCACTTATTATAGAAACTTATTCGTGAAATGCTTGGCATTGTTTAATTTTTCGGGTTTTTCTTTGCCAACCATTTTGAGAATTTTCCAAGCATTTTCTGGAAATTGTAACTTTTTGACTTTTTTCTTCTGAACATGTCTATCAGTTCCTTCGGCAATTTCCGGATGTTCCTTCGGTTATGCTTTTAAATTATTTGGAAATCCTTTTGAAACTCCCTTCGCTTCTTTTGAGCATAAATTCTGCAATTTCTTAGGTATTGGGATTCCTTTTTTACCGATGGCATCTTCTTCTTGGCGTAACGTCCTCACTGGGACAAAGCCTGCTTCTCAGCTTAGTGTTCTATGGGCACTTCCACAGTTATTAACTGAGAGCTTCCTCTGCCAATGACCATTTTGCATGCGTATATCGTGTAGCAGGCACGAAGATACTCTATGCCCAAGGAAGTCAAGGAAATTTCCTTTACGAAAAGATCCTGGACCGACCGGGAATCGAACCCGTCACCCGTGCGTTTACCGCCTCGGCTATATGGGCCCTATGTCTTGTCTTAATGATGTTGAACAAATAAATGTATGTTATGTATGTCCAATCTGGATGAACTATAGTTATGCACATCCCTGAGCTCTACCCACGATGTTCAGGTATCCGCTTATCGTGGACTAGATGCTGACAAAACAGTATCAAAGCCCTTAGCGACACAGAATATGGACTCCACACCTCAATGCCCTTTGGACGTCGAGCATATTGAAGGCACAATAAATCGATAGCTCTAGGTTTTTCATCTGTGATTCCTCCGGGCTTATATCTGAGATTATTTTTGGTGTACCTGCAGAAGTTCCCGCTGGGGTTCTTCCAGGAGTTTCCTTGAGGGTTCCGTCCGAGATTCCTCCATGAACTCCTTCTGGGACTTTGAGGAATTTCTTCCGGGATTTCTCATGGAGTTCCAAGATTCTTCCAAAAATTTCATCTGAGATTCTACTGATTCTCTTAGAATGGTACTTAAGAGAGTTCGACTGATATGTGTGATCTAGCTACTTTATCGGCGCTGCAGTCTTGGGGAATCAAAACGTTACCGCGTCAACAAGTGCAGTGCAGTGCAGTGCAGTGCAGAAATCAAGTGAAACCAACCAAAAAATAAGCTACGGTTCACTTGATAAGAAATGTAGGTCAAAATCACACCACACGCTGTACCTGTAATGTATTTATGTATGTAAAATTAATTTCACAGCCGATGTACAGATACAAACAAGACACCGACAGTTCTATGTCCATTCGAACAAAAAGCGACTAGTCAGAATGTAAGTCAACTAAAACCCGTAATTCAAGCCACCAATAAAAATCCTATTACAGTTTCCCTTTGAAGAAGACTCGAAACAGAGTCGAAACGTCGGGACAAATCTAAAACAGTCGTTTTGATTCCCCAAGACTGCAGCGCCGATAAAGTAGCTAGATCTCTTAGAATGTTTTCATAAGTATTTTTTTCGAATTCGAGAAGGTATTCCTGAAACAAAAAATGGAACTCCTGAAGGAGCAACTGCAGCAATACCAGAAGGAATTTGCTGGAGTGTTTCCTAAATGAAATCATGTAGAAAATTCATAAGGAATTGCATAAACTAACAATGCTTGACACAATGCTCCAAATACTTCCTTATAAACTCTAGAAGGGTTTCCATTGGAAACATCCTCCAGAATTTCAGATTGAATTTCGGAGGAATTCCAGATGGATTTGATGGAATTCCAAACGGAACTCTTTGGGGAACCTAGAGAAGATTTCCTATATGAATCATGGAAAGAGTTCGCGAAAAACCCCGGAAGCAGTTTCTGAACGAATTTCAGAAGAATTTCCCGAATGAATTCCAGATAAATTCAGGAATGTGGATTTTCAGGGCATTTTAGGATGCTTCATGGGGTTTCAGATGCATTTCAATGCGTTTCAGGAGATTTCAGAGGCAATTCAGAACGTTTTGGCCTTTTAGAGGTGTTTCAGAGCGTTGTCGAACTTAACAAAACACTTTAGGAACTTTTAGAATGATTTTATGGAGCTACGTTGGGTCTCAGTTGGTTTACGAAGGTTGAGAAGGGTTTCAGAAGCATTTCAAGGCGTTTCAAAAAGGTCATAGGAGGCTTTACAGGATTTCTGGTAAACTTCATGGGGGTTTCACGGTGTTTCCGGGCGTTTCAGGGAGTTTCAGAGGCGTTTTAAAAGGTTTCAGTGGTTTTAGGGGCTTAGTATTCTTTTACGTTATCTTCACGGGAGTTTCCGGCGATTGCAAGTCGTTCAGGGTATTTCAGGGCGTGATAGAGCGTTTCGAGAGGTTCTAAAGGGGTTTTGGAAGACATAGGTGAACTTTAATGTGTCCTCCAGGAGGTTTTAGACATTCTTTAAGCCGTTTTATGACATTTGGCGTGAAGGTGTTAGAATGGATTCTAAGAGGATGGATTCCAAGAGGAGTTTCAAGGCATTTCCGGTCATTTCAGGTTTTTTTTCGGAGATTTCAGTCGGGCTTTAGAAGGCTCAGTAGAGCTTCAGGAGTGTTCCAGATGAAACGCCAACCTGATTACGTTTATTGATTCGATGACCAATAATCCAGGAAATTCTTGAAGATAATCAAACAGACATTGAACTAATTATTTGACAGCTCATAGTTGCCTGTGGCTGTTATAACAAGCACAAATATAATTCAAATAAACAAGGTATGCCTGTAGATCCGATGAATTATACTCAAAAAAGTGTATAGTTAATCCTAAATTGATTAAAATTCCTTTTTCGGCAATATCTTTGAAACATTTTTTGGCGATTATTTTGGGAATTCTTTTAGCCATTTCTGTGTGAATTCTGTCGGTAATTTCTATGAGAACGCCATAGACAATTTCTTCGTGGATTATTCAGTAATACATGAGGACATTTTTTTTTTTCGTAATGCCTTCATCAAATACTTTGAATCTTGGTTTGATTTTTCAGGATTTTCATCAACAATTTCTTTAAAACCTCCTCGGATAATGCTTTCCGGGTTTTTCTTTTTTAATATAACTTTGTGAACATCTTCAATATATTTTTACCCTTCTTACACCCATAAGAAGGGTATAAATACCGCTTGGAAAACCGACTTTCGATCCGAGGCCCGCAGGGCCGAGTCACATATACCAATCAACTCAGCTCGACGAATTGAGCAAATGTCTGTATGTGCGTGTGTGTGTATGTGTGTGTGTATGTGTGTGTGTATGTGTGTGTGTATGTATGTTACAAAAAAATGTCACTCACGGTTCTCAGCCGTCTGTTGACCGATTTGAGTTCTCTTGGAAGCAAATGAAAGCTACTACATCCTAGTAGAACGCTATTGAATTTTATTTTGATTGGACGTTCGGTTACCGAGATATCTTTCAAAGAGTGCTAGGGAGTAGTACAACTTAATTATTTTAGATATTTTTGACAAAGTGTATCACCATAAATTTCTCAGCCGTCTATCAACCGATTTGGGTTCTTAAGGCCCCAAACGAAAGCTATTACATCCTAGTAGAACGCTATTGATTTTTTTTTTTGATTGGACGTTCGGTTACCGCGATATCTTTCAAAGAGTGCTAGGGAGTAGTACAACTTAATTATTTTAGATATTTTTGACAAAGTGTATCACCATAAATTTCTCAGCCGTCTATCAACCGATTTGGGTTCTTAAGGCCCCAAACGAAAGCTACTACATCCTAGTAGAACGCTATTGAATTTGTTTTTGATTGGACGTTCGGTTACCGCGATATCTTTCAAAGAGTGCTAGGGAGTAGTACAACTTAATTATTTTAGATATTTTTGACAAAGTGTATCACCATAAATTTCTCAGCCGTCTATCAACCGAATCGGGTTCTTAAGGCTCGAAACGAAAGCTACTGCACCCTAGAAGAACGCTTTTGAATTTCATTCCGATTGGACATTTTGTAACCGAGATATCTTTCGGGGAGTACTTTGGAGTAATACAACTTAACTTTTTAAGAGGTCTTTGACAAAATGCTTCATAATAAATGAATCAGCCGTGTGTCAATCGATTTGAGTTCTCTCAGCATCAAATGAAAGCTACAGCATCCAAGTAGTATGCTATTAAATTTTATGCCGTTAGAACATTTTGTTTCCGAGATATCTTTCCACGAGTACTAAGGAGTAATGAAATTTACGCTTTTGAGAGATTTTTGATAAAATGTATCATAATACATTTCTCAGCCGTTTGTCAACAGATTTTTTATGATCATATTTGGTTACACAAGTTAGTTATACATAAAAATGCAATTGCATCAAATACATAAAAGCTACTATCTCTTTGTTATATTTGAGCTAAATAAACAGTAGCAAAAATATCACGGAATGTATGTAGGAAAAGCCTTTTTTTATGATCAAATTTGGTTTCTCAAGGAGCTCTGCATGAAAATGCAATTGCATCAAATACATAAAAGCTACTATCTCTTTGTAATATTTGAGCTTAATAAACAGTAGCAAAAATATCACGGAATGTATGTAGGAAAAGCGTTTTTACCCTTCTTACACCCATAAGAAGGGTATAAACATCGCTCGAAAAACCGACTTTCAATCCGAGGCCCGGAGGGCCGAGTCTCATATACCAATCAACTCAGCTCGACAAACTGAGCAAATGTCTGTATGTGTGTGTGTATGTGTGTATGTGTGTATGTGTGTATGTGTGTATGTGTGTATGTATGTATGTGTGTATGTGTGTATGTGTGTATGTGTGTATGTGTGTATGTGTGTATGTGTGTATGTGTGTGTGTGTGTATGTGCGTTACAAAAAAGAGCCACTCACGTTTCTCAGCCGTCTTTCAACCGATTTGAGTTCTCTTGGAAGCAAATGAAAGCTACTACATCCTAGTAGAACGCTATTGAATTTTTTTTTCAATTGGACGTTTGGTTACCGAGATATCTCTCGAAGAGTACTTATGAGTCATACAAACTTTTTAAGATTTTTGACCAAGTGTATCATAATACATATTTTGGCCGTCTGTCAACCGATTTCGGTTCTCTTAGCACCAAATGGAAGCTACAACATCCTAGTAGATCGCCCAGAAATTTTATTTCGATTGGACATTTGGTTACAGAGATATCTTTCGAAGAGTACTTAGGATTTATACAACTAAACCTTTTGAGATTTTTGACCAAGTGTATCATAATAAATATCTTAGCCGTCTGTCAACCGATTTCGGTTCTCCTGGTACCAAATGAAAGCTACAACATTCTAGTAGAACCCTATAAAATTTTATTAGGATTGGATATTTAATTACCGAGATATCTTTCAAAAAGTACTTGGGAGTAAGGTTAACTTTTTGAGAGATTGTTGACCAAGGGTACCATAATAAATATCTCAGCTGTCTATCAACCGCTTTGGGTTCTCTAAGCACCAAATGAAAGCTACAATATCCTTGTATAAGGCCCGGAAATTTTATTTCGATTCGACATTTGATTACTGAGATATCTTACGAAGAGTATTTCAATAAATTCTTTTTTATTATTATATTCACTTACTTGTTATCTTGCATTAGTTTTTGACCAGTCTATGGGAAATTATTTTTCAATAAATAATGCTGACAAAGTGTATTGTTGTTTTCATCAAAATTATAAATAACAAATTACAAATACACAGGAATTTTATGAAAACTAACAATATGTTAAATGAAGGTTTTGAATTTATATATTATGGGAAAAATGCAAGAACCGGACAGCGAAAATAACTAGCTAATGCCAAAACTGATTAACTTAGTAGATATATAATTTTTGTCCTTTTTGCACCATAACCATGAATACCAAGTACTTCGGAGCTAATTTAATCGACTGATTAAGAGATATTAGACAAAGTATATCTCGCTGATTTTCTTACCCATTTGTTAATCGATTCAAAATCTTTTGACAGTTAACAAAAGATACAATATTCCAGAATATGTAAGCTATTTTTTAAACATTCCATGCAAGATTCTAGGAGGTGTCTGGCATTTCTGGTAGTTTAGTCCATGGTCCATGATACTTTTTCGGAAACCAATCCACCAGATGCCAAATCCACAATATTTTCTAAAACTTTTGGTCAATTACACAAAATAATTATGTTAAATACAAATCATACAACAATAATGTTAATAAGTGTAAGAAGGGTTCTGTTCACCATAGGTGGATTAAATCGGGTTTTAGAAATTCCTTCGGCTATTTCTTTTCATTTTTTTCCGCAATTTTTTGAAAAAATCTTCGACAAGATTATTTTTTGAAGTTTTGTACCCTTTAATTCCGCCTCTAATGCTTCGACTACTACTTGTAACCTTCCTCAGTGTCCGTTATCCACAGTGCATGATAACACTGAGGAAGAATACAAGTGGAAGCTGGAATACGCGCATCTATCAAAGGATGAGCATTAGAGGGTGGAATTCAAAGATATAAAACTGATTACACTCACTTGACAAAGGTATTTTGCTAAGAGGGTTCAAAACAGTCGGTAAAAGACTGTAAGATTTTTTTTGGAAATTTGTTGGAAAAATTCCTCAGTAATTCTTTCAGAATTTATTTCGAAACTGTTTTGGAAATCTGTTTTGGGAAATCTTTTGGGAATCGCTTTACAAATCCTTGCAGTAATTCCTTTGAGGAGTCCTTTAGCAATTTCTTAGGAGATTTCTCTAATTGTTTCCTTAGAAATCGTTTGGTAGTTTTGTTGAAAACTCTTTAAGCTATTCTTTTCGGCATTCTTTCTGAAATTCCTTTGGCGTATTCTTTAAGAGGTTACTAAAAAAACATTTGTGAACTTTTGCGGAAAAATCAATGGAATTTATGTTCGAAAACTCCTTTTTAATTAAATAAAAAGAAAATTGCGTTAAGTACTGTTCCTTTGAATTCAACTGCATCCTTTGACAGATACGTATTTCGACCTCAACTGTAAGGTCGTCTTCAGTGTCTTGTACTTGACTCGGAAGGGAAGTAAAGCGTGGGTCCCGAGATGAACTAGCCTAGGGCTAAAAATCTCGTTAATACAGATAAAAAAAATCTCCAGCAATTTTTGTCTTGTCTACTACTCTTTAATTTTTATCACATATCAAATTGCTTGGTGATATCATAAACGATTCTAGCTTACGCGAATTTATATGCACACATCACCGAATTTATTTTCACATTTATGTGATTTCATTTGTTAACCAATGCGAGTCAAACTGGCATGATATAAAAAGTACCAAGTGAAGTTGTATAATCATCGCAGTACGCAAGACACCATTTCAACCCAAAGAACCGTTGTACAATTACAATTTATTGAAGATGAGAATTAGGTGTTTTTATACACCCTTTTCACAAGTTTGGTGAGGAAAAATGGGTATGAATAGATGGAAAAACGAAGTAATTAATGAGCATAAACAAACTCTCATTCAAATTTGAAAATATCGAATCAAAAATGGTATATTTTTCGTGTTTTGAGCTGGAAATGCTCTATATTGCAAAAACATTTGCGTGCTTTGAATTTTACATAGTTATGCATAGTGTAAATGCTAATGTTCTCGTGTACCCTATTCTCAGTAACGTCCATTCTCTCATCTGTCACAACTTGCACCTTTCTGTGGATCTTTCAGTTGAATGAATTCCAAAATCGAGAAGAAACTCATCATCGGGAACAACGCCCAACATGTTAATTGAGCAGACTGTGCGTCAATATTGACAAGTGCTCCCAGCGATGATCCAGCATGATTTCGCCAAACTTCCATTTCTCCGAATCATGTCTGCCCGAGAACGTCTTTCCAGTTTTTGGATCCCTACGTCAAAGCGACCTCGACTCGAGCAACAACGAACGCCGCCCCGGATCAATAACCCGGTCACCAGATGCGGGTGGAAAACTTTCCGTTCGATGCCAGCCCGAAAAACCAAACTGCAATAACAAGAAAATTAAACCGACAAAAAGAAAATCTTGTACAACCAGATGTTTCCCGAAAAACCTCTTCTTAAAATTTGCACAACACTTAGCACCACGTTCAGCCCAGACCAGACCAGAGCTCGCTGGTTGGTTGCTGCCTTGCTTGCTTGCTGTAAGCAGTGAGAGTGAACTTTGCACACATACAGAATGTTTTCCAGCCGACAGCCCGAATGAAGGCGACGACGACGATGCGATGACGAAGGAGTTTCCCATTTTCCGCAACCGCACCCAACCCAACCTAACCAACCGATCAACTGAGCGAGTTTGAAACAAGCACCCTCGGAAAACATGCACAACATTACAAACAATGCTGCTTGCATAGGATTGGAGTACCTAACGGTTGATGGTGTGGTGGGTCACTGCAGTGAAGAGGGAGCAAATCCGAAACATATTCAACGCTCAAGTTCGAAACGGTTTTCTGTCTGATTCTGCGGAGAATGGTTTTTGGTGCGGTCGTTGTTACAATGGTAACGGATTACATGGTGGAGTTTCGGGAGGGAAAAAACGGTACGAGAGGATTGTTGAAATGGGAAGGACTGTTTTTTGGGAGTTCCTATTGAAAAGTCACCTTCATCATCCGATGTTGGTTTTCTAAAACGTAAAAGCTGTTTTCCTATTTCAAAAAATGTTAATTCCGATATAAAGATCATAATTTGTACAATTTTAACCCTTTGTGTCCGGAGATGTCATTTAGGGATCAATTGAGAATAGCTTTTTGCCTTTCTCGTACACTAAGTGTACTGGAAAGGCTATATGTTCACTACAAAAATGACTTTTTGATAGAAGGTCCGAGAGTCGAGTCGCATATACCAATCGACTCAGCTCGACGAATTGATGTGATGTCTGTGTGTATGTATGTGTGTGTGTATGTGTGTGTGTATGTGTGTGTGTATGTGTGTGTGTATGTGTACAAAAAAACTCACATCACTTTTTGGCAGTAAACCTCAACCGATTTTAATGACCGATGGTTCATTCGACGCGGAATCTGGTCCCATTGTTTCCTTTTGAAAATGGTTTGGATCGGTCCAGCCGTTCCGGAGTTATGGCCATTTAGGTGTTTAGGTGTACCCTTGGAAGGGGCCATACATAAAAATGCAACAAACACATACGTGCGACACATCAAACTGCGGCATTTTCGATTACCTGATTAACAGTTAGCAAAAAAACAATCTCAGACCATATCTGAACCGACAGTGTTCCGGAATCGGTTCCGAATGTCCCACTGGAGGTGGCCAAATATAAAAGTGATCTAAAACTATGCAAGCGACACATCAAACTGCGGCATTTTCGATAACTTGATGAACAGTTAGCAAGAAAACAGTCTCAGACCATACCTGAACTGGTAGTGCTCCGGAACTGGTTCCTGATGTCCCGCCGGAAGTAGCCAAATATAAAAAATCAAATCCATGCATGCAACACATCTAAGCGGGGCTTTTTTGATAACCTAATGAAAGCTGACAAGAAAAAAGTCTGAGACTATATCTGAACCGGTAGTGCTCTGGAACCGGTTTCGGATGTCCCGCTGGAAGTGGCCAAATATAAAAGTAAACCAAATCCATGCATGCGACATATCAAAGCGCGGCTTTTATGATGATGAAAAGTTGGCATAAAAAAAGGCTCAGACCATATCTGGACCGGTAGTGTTACAGAACCGATTCCGGGTGTCCCGCCAGAAATGATCAAATGTAAAAGCGAACCAATACATGCGACATATCATTGACTTCTTCAGTAACATGATAAACGGTTAGCCAGCAAATAATCACAGACTATATTTGGGAGAAGCGGAAGTGTTCCAGAACTGTTGATGAGACGAGTAACCCGCCGGAAGTGGTAAAATATAGAGGGAAACAATTTGTTATAATTTTGATATGATTATAACAAATTAGGTTATAATCATGATTATACCAGTGTACTTTTTGTTACAAATTCAGTTATTTTAACATCATTCTGTAGCTAGTTTATAACATAATAGGATAGAAAAAAATTATTATAACATCATAACACAATATGATACAAACGTGATATAATTTTCTAGTCGGGATGTTTGTGCCTAAACATGATGCCTTTGGGAAAGTTTCTTCATATGTTTCGATCTTTTTTCTCATGCTCCTTTTAGACATATGGCTTTTTGAAGAAAAGTGATTTTTTGAAGAAAAAATCCAATGTCTTTTTAATTGTGAGAGATAGAACATTCAACTCTTTGGAAAAAATATACGTCATTGATAGCTCTAAAAGTGCTCGAAGTTTTTACGAGAAACGAATGGATTAAAAGTTATTGCAAAAAAAAAACTGAATTTCGTGGATCATCCTAACATAATTCTTTTAAAAAAAATATAAGTTAGGAACCATAAGAGATAGAATAATGGTTTCTTCGGCAAACTTGCTCCAAATAAGCTCTTTTACAACTTTGTAGAACATTTTGTAAGTGTACATAAAACTGTTTAAAAGCAGATGTTTTGGATCAGCTAAACTAGAGGGACCACCCTAATTTCACAATAATGAGAAAAAAGGTCGAAAAATATGAAGAAACTTTCCCAAAGACATCATGTATCTAAAACTTATGAAATAGGCACAAACATTACCTCCATTTAGGTAATGAGTCATGACTGCCTGAATAGAATGTTTATTAAAATGGATTCAGTTTATTACTTTAATGGATTTGAAGATTGCAAAGAAGTTTAAGAATGACGAGTGGCCAGGAGATTTAAAGGCGGTTTTCGAGGTTTCAGATGACCTTCAAGGTAGTTTCAGGAGGGGGGTAGGTCAGTGGCGTTGAAGGGAGGGTCCAGGGACGTTTTCGGGGTTTCGAAGGTCTTCAGCTGAGTTACATGGGATCTGATGGGGTTTAAGGAGGATTTCGAAGGCATTTCAGAGAGCTTCAGAAGATTGTTGGTGCGTTACGCAGGCGTTAAGTAGGCGTTTTCAGGGGTTTCGGAGGGTCACTTTTTTGGTTTTATTAACGTGTATTTTGACACTGAGCTAAACGGAGGGTCATTACATGAGGTCTGAGGGGGGTTTAGGGGGATTTAGAAGGCATTTCAGAAATCTTCAGAGGTTTCAGTGGCGTTACGCAGGCGTTTTTGGGTGTTTCGGATGACCTCGGGGGCGCTCCAGGGCGTTTTGAGGGCAGTTAAGTGGGGCTACAGGATTTTAAAATAAATTTTGGATCACTGCTCTTAAGTGAGTTCAGGGAGATTTATGCGGCGCTTTAAAATGTTTAATAAACGTTTCAGATGGTTTCAGAAGAGACGTTCCAGACTGTTTACGATTGTGGATTCGATGACCTGTACTCAAGGGAGCTCTCAGAGATTCTTGAACGAACATTAAACTTACCACTTATCAGCACACAGTTGCATGAGGCTGTGTAGGCATGACTTTCATTCAATCATTCAAGTCACACTAGTTATGCATGTAGATTCAATGACTTATGCTCAAGAAAGTTTTTAGGAAACCTTAAACAGTCACAACTAGCCCCTTCCCCTCATCACTCCACCCCACTCCACTCGCTACTTATTTAACCGTTATGTGGCCGGCAAACTTTTTGCTTTTTTCTACACCGTGTATTTTAAATGGGTGCTGGGTACCCGGGTACCCTGCCGGCCACATAAGGGTTAATGTGAACCAATTTTATACCTAATCTAAAACACTCCGACTGCTCTGATCACAATCAGATTTTTAGCTAACGGTACCTAAATGGGGGGACCTAAAGTTTTTTTTCTAAATGGAGGTTTGAGTATAGAGGTTTGGGGTAGACGGCAGAGAAGACGGTTAGGTGGACAGTAAGACGGTAAGAATTAGATAAAATGAGATTTTCGGAGGTAACTATCGACTGAGGGATCTGGAAACCTGGGACGATTTTCGGCTTGGCAGTCGCAATTGCAATCAAATGATCAGATATTCTCCAACATCCGACGTTTCGATGTTTAAAACATCTTCTTCAGGGGATTAGAAGTGTTAATCGCTTTCGTTCTGAAAAGCTTTTTGAAAGCATAATACGTAAACCGAATTTTGCGTATATTATTAGTGTTCTAGTAGTGGATCCCAACGGTTTTTAAATTTTGTTTTGGACGAATTATGCTTCACAAAGCATTTCAGAACGAAACCGATTAACACTTCTAATTCCCTGAAGAAGATGTAATAAACATCGAAACGTCGGATGTAGGAGAATATCTGATCGTTTGATTGCAATTGCGACTGCCAAGCCGAAAATCGTCCCAGGTTTTCAGATGAGATTTTCTCGAAGTACCTTCAGGATTCCTTTCCGAGATATCTTCAGGCATTCCTTTAACCCTTTGGAGCCGGAGGGGTCATATATGACCCCGGCGATGAAACCAAGCATAACAAACGTGTTCGACACCAGCGAGGTTGCGTCGACAGCGGCGAAAAAAATCGGCTCCAAAAGGTTAAAGAATCTTTCAAGGTTTACTCCCGGATTCCTTCAGATGTCTCTTCCGGAATCGCTGTGGAGATTGCTCCTAAGATCTCTTCAGACATTTCTGCAGGGATTGCTTTAGAAAATCCTGAAAGGGTTCTTTTAGAGGTATTCTATTTGGCATTCCTTCAGGGATTCAACTCCTTTAAAGATTATTTCTAGAATTCCTGAGGTTATTCCATTGGGGATTCCTTCCGAAAAGGAATGGAAAATTATGTTCAGATAAATCCTATGTAATTCTTTCAGGTGTACGTGCCCGGATTCCTGCTAGTATTTCGTAAAAAAAAATCTTCTCGGATTCTTTTTCAGCGATTTATCTCGCGGTGTCTCCCAGGATTTCTCCAGTGATTCATTCAGTTGAGCTTCCAGCTAAGATTCCTCTTAGAATTTTACAAGATACAACTCCCAGAATTTCTTTATTAAGTTCTGCCGGGATTCCTTTAAGGATTTCTGATGGGATTGCTTTAGAAAATCTTGCACTTACAAATGTTCTAGTCAGCATTCCTTCAGGGACTACTGCTGAATATATCCCTTCAACGATCCCTTTTGCGACTTTGTAATGGAATACATAAGGGGTTCCTGCTGGGATTACGTCAGCGATATCTCCTAGTATTCCTTCAAAGATTCCTTCATGGAATCTTGCGAGAGTCTTTTAGGAATTCATGCTAGGAATCTTGCTGTGGTCTCTTCAAAGATTCTTCGAGTTTTTTTTTACATTTCACAAGGAATTTCCCCTATGATTTCACCCAGCACTGACTGTAAACAACTTCAATTTTATGCCTTATGAGGGGCTATTCCGGTTAACTCCTACGCAAATTACTTTTCCACGATTTTTTTTATGTAATAATCGTGAAAGAGTAATTCTAAAGCTTTCTCCGAAAACTTATTTAGAATTAATTCCTTCTTATTTACCTATATGGCATATTCTCCACGATTATCTCCGGCAACTTCTTTTAGGAATTCCTCCAGGATTCATAAAAAGTGTCTCGGATTTTCTGTTGAAAGAAGATTTTTTCAGAACTTTTCTGAATGACATCAAACATTCTTTCGAAAATTCCTTCAGGTTTGCCTGCATAACTCCGTCTATGTGTTGTGTGTTTTTTATCTCTTCTTAGACTATCTTCTTCTTGGGTACTCTTCAGAATTTTCCCAGGAAATTTGCTTCACCTACGATTCAGGAATGGCTACAAAGGCAAGTGCATGTATTCCTTCATTTATTTCTTAAAAAAAATTCTGTAAGAATTCTTCCAGGAGTTTTAAAGGGTTCCTCCGGAGATTTCTTAAAAAATGTAATTCTAGGAGATTTTTTTACAGAGATTAGGAGATTCTAAATGATATTCTTTCAGAAATTCCTTATAGGTTTAAAAGTTCGGAAAGTTTTCCTGGAGCTTTTTCAGAAGGTTTGTAGAAATTTCTCTGAAGGTTTCTTCAAGTATTACCTTAAATTTTAAAAAGGTCTCTGGTGATATTTTTGAAAGGATCCCTGAAGAAATTTAGGAGGAAACCCAAGCAGAAATTTCTGAAAGAATCCCTCGAAGTTTATGAAGATTGTATTGGAAAGTAAAAAGTAAACAGTTTTTGATTTTCATACAAAATACATAAGTGACCCGATTTTGTCAGCCCCTTTTCGGGACACATTTTTTACTCTCTTCAAAGACTGAAACAGTTTTTCATACTTTTTATCCCTTCATGTTTTGCATCTCAGCAGTAGTTTGATGTTAAAAATTAATAAATTGCATAAAATGTGACCGTATGGTAATGAGAGCAAAAAGTTTGTCGCAAAATGGGGCTGACAAAATCGGGCCCTTACTGTAGTCATTTTTGGTAGTTTTTATTTTTAAAGTATATTGACCGATTGAGCTCAAAATTTGACAAAGTATTAAAATTTACTAATATTTTTGATTCCCGTTGAGTTCAACTTTTTTGATGGGCAGAAATTGGAAATTAAAATGTAACCTTTTATAATCTTCATCATAATAAAACTAGACATTTGAGGAGAATGCTCTTGTGGCTCGTTATCAATTTTAGCAGCCCGACAAAAACGACCATGACATTAATTCAAAACCAAGTTTGTTTTTGAGTCGTGATGATCATGCTTGTTTACTTTTTTATTTCAAAAATGGAACCAACAGAACAATATTATATCTCCTTGCAGAAATCTGAGTAAGCTTTTTTGAATGATTCTCTAGAGTAGGGGTAGGCGGGGCATAATAAGCAGGTGGGGCACAATGAGCACCTTGTATTTCCACTGTAAATCTTCAAATTAACAAAACAAATTACTTCATTGTAGCCTTATTATATAAAATCCAATGAGTTGATAACAAAACATTAGTCAAAAAATCCGTTAACCATGAAAAATTAATCAAAATGCGTAAAGTGGTCATGTACTGGGAAAATATTATAAGAATCAGGTGACCTAAAATAAGGTTTTGGGAATCGAAATCACAACTTAGTAGGCATCTAACGATTTTCTTGATATTCCCTAGGCCAATGAAATGTATTTGTAACACTTTTCAACTATTTTTATAATTATTTTGTTGAAAAAATATGCTACAAAAAGTTGGTAGGGCAAAATGAGAAATTGGTGAAAAAATAATGAAAATGGTAAACATCTTCAACAAACAAATTTAGATTTTGATTTTCTCTGTTTTGATGCATATAGTAAGGTTTTGTATGTAACTTTCAATTTATAAGCTTGAAAATTTCAATATCTGTTTAGCATCCCCGTTTAAAAATTCCTCAATAGAAAACTCCTTGGAACCCCACAGTACCCTACAAATAAAACCCCGAAATCCCTTCAAATTCTCATTGATTGTTGCCGGTATGCTTTATCATTGACAAGAATAGTCAATTAGCATTGGATTGTGTACAAAACTGGTATTGATCAACCTGCCCCACCTAGGGTGCTCATTATGCCCCACCCCCATAACGCAACTCGCGATTTTATACATTTTTAAAAACATAAAATTTTACAACATTTATAACTTTATTCGAAATTTCAACTATTAGCTTTTGTCAGTTAAGGTTCAAATGAGGATTGAACGTTAAAATTACACAATGGTTGCACTTAAATTATTGGATTTGGTGGCAAAATGCTTAAGCTGCTCATTGTGCCCCGCCTACCACAAATATCACAAAAAAATTACATCGAATTTCTTTAAGGGATCCTGGGGAGTATTTTTAAGGAAATTTTAAGGAGAGTGTTGAATATTGGCCAAAACATACTTCGTCATTTATGGACTGCCATTATGCAGTTTTTACAAAGTTTTGAAAACTTCGTTGCCTCGATCGTGCTTGCAGTAAAATAATTTAATTTCTCCTAAAATATTGTAACAATCTAGACCTGTAACTTATGTCTTGGTCTACCTAGGGGCTGTTCATAAACCACGTAGACCAAAATTTGGCCATCTCAGACCCCCCCCCCTCCCTCATCGTAGACTTTAAACCATACAAAAATTTTAAAATTTGTATGGAGCGTAGACTTTGGCTAGACCCCCCCCCCCTCCCCCCAAAAAGTCTACGTGGTTTATGAACGGCCCCCTAGTGGCCAAATTGAACCGATGAACCAACACAAAATCAATGGTTTGCAAACATGATATCAGCCGGTACGCTTGTGTGGAAAAGTTTGTTTGATTCCGACACTGACATTCGAGAGAGGCTTTCATTCCAAGCGCTTTTCACCGAGAAAACGGGCACATTTCGTCCGCAACAGGATTTGTGCATGGTCGGCCACACTCCCCATACCTACAGTCTCCTCTCCTAACAAGTCCCAAGTGAAGCACGTTCGAATGCAGACCGAGGAAACAGCATTTCAGAGCAGACAATGGCGTCACCGTACCTTCTACATGAGGCTCTTTCAGCCCTCGCTGTAGACCCTAGAGGAAATTGTGATGCGATACTTTTCCCCGCTCTCAGCTTCTATACCCTTCTTCCAAGGAAAGCGGAATTCCGACTACACCAATGGGAAAAAGAAGCATTCCAAGGACGAACTCCACAGTTGGATGCCAGCACGGTAAACCCCGAGCTCTGAACTTGAAGTCGGTAAGATGCAGCAGCAGCAGTAGCAGTAGCAATCGGATCAGACGGCATCGGAGACGAAAACGTTTGTGCCTTCTGGGAAAACGAACGGCACGTGAAGCTTTAGCGTTACGGAGAGAGGTATACCATGAAAATGCCGTCGACGACGACCGACCGACCGACGACAGCACCATAAGTCAGCAGCAGTAATCAGAAACATGACCTAGTGGGGCGAATTCGCCAGGGGAGGGTGTACCAAAACGATCTGCTAACGGAGAAAACCCGACTTCATCGTTGAATTTGAATAGTATGGTACATTCGAAATCAACGTCAAAAATCAACTGATGTGCTATAATATGCTCATACGAGGCATGATACTCCACTTTCTCCTGGAACCGTAAGCGCTCCCAAAGCCTATCGACCCCAACGATGCGGAATCTGTCGAGATCTGTCTGGAACCCGTATAATGAGCCGGAGCTTATTTGTCGTCGATACACAAAATGAAGGGGCCCTTCTTTCGTTCGTTTCGAATAAATTGATTTCGGCTCGCAATTGATGTTCGGTAGGAGGTATGTACATAGCTGACCAGTTGGACATGTTAGTGAACGAATGTCGTAGAAGTAAGCGTATATATTAAAACGAACTTGTGTCTGTCTGAACAATTTATTACCAATGTACCTATCAAATATAATTTTAAGATCAAGAAACCTACATCATCATATAACAAGACGAGTTGAGTAGTTGACGATTTGCGTGTTGTGCCGTTTACTATGACTTCAAATCAAAAATAGATACGAGGACGGAGCCAGGTTTTTGGTCAGGGGGAGGGGCGACCACCCTTTTACCTACTAGCTTTTATAACTAAACGCAACATGATGAAATTAAACACCCGGGACGAGCTTCTTTTGGTAGAAATACCATATCTTCTTTGTTTCAATACATTTTACCCTACATTTTTTCATGGTCAAGGGAAATAGTTGTGCAAAGAAATGCATATTACCTCCCCCCTTTGCATCCTCACCCCTTTTGCTGGAAACCGAAAATACGTGGCTTTTTTGTATTTTTTTTTTTCAAATTTTGCTCAAATTTCATCGCAGTTTTCATTGATCCTTCACATGCAATGTATTACTACCCATCATAGTCTGTTGATGTTTTGATCCCAGAGCTATTCTAAGGCCTGCAAAGTACTCCGAAGCGACACAAATCCAACATTCTAAACCCAATTTTATACACGATGAATGATCACAGAACATAATCTACGGTACTCAAAAATCCTCAAAGCACCCCTAGGAATTGGGTGATATAGGTCATCCAAACTACTCTGGAATTCATTTTTTTTAGATCTACAACATCTACCATTGTTTGTGTTCACTCTGTTCAAGAAATTTAGTCGCGGTGATGTCCATTAGACCACGCAGTGTTACGAGCAACATGATATTGTAGTAGTTGGACATTCCGTGAAAAACAAATGGCCTCCAATACACTTTGAAGTTTGGGTTAAGATATCTACATACTGTATCATGATACAGTTGTTAAAAAAAAACATTCGTGGAATGTAGTCTATACTGCAGTTATAATGCTTTTGGTACATTCGTGGGTTATTCCAGGCTTTCTAAACCATTCTCTTGTTTCTATCCACTCTATCGGTTTAATTCTTTCACGATTGTGTCTGTTGCACCTCATTATATTACGAGTATCTGAAGGAGTACCTGAAGGAATCCCAAGAAAACTTACTGGAGGAAACTCAGGATAAATTTCTGGAGGAGCTCTTCTGGAAGAGTTTTCAGGGAATTCTTGGAGAAATCCTTGTATAGCTCTTGAAGAAATTTCCGAGAAACTGCCGGGAATCTCGTGAAGAATTTCATGCATTTCCTAGGAACTCGTAGAGGTATTTTTGGTGAACATCACGATGAATTTCTGAGGGACTTCTGGAAGAATTTCCGAGGAAGGCCTGGATGAATTCTTGAGTAATTTCCGACACTTCAAAATTCCATAAATATCATTTGTATGTCAGTGGATGCACGACGCGAAGAAATTATCAAAACATTATGAAATACAGCAGGTAATGGTGAAAGAATTACATCAAACAAAAACATACAACAGAAATTATAACTGAACTCTTTTGGAAATTACAAACTCTTGTGAGGACTTATCCAGAGATTTCTTCAACAATTTTTCTCCAGTAGAACATCATGGAAATCCACCCGAAGATATTTTCAAAATGTCTACATAATGTCTTCCATGACTAACTGGAGTTCTTCCAGTAATTAATCTTTCAGTTTATCAATGCTTACTAGCAAATCTTGGAATTTCCTGAATCTCTATTTCTCTAAGAATAATCCTTCAGTTGAATTGTTCCGGAATTTCCCTAAATATTGTTTTATATACCGTCGTTGGGGGTGAGAATGGGTCAAAAGTGCATACTTCCACATTCATTGTGTATTACCAGTTATATATTAGGTATGTGATGGTTATAAGTTTGTGATTCAGGGAAGGATCATAGGAAGGATTTTTTGAAGGTATTCTCGTAAACGCATTGAAACTATCACTGGAGAAAATTCTTGAGTTGTTCCTGTATGAATACCTGATTCTTTGAGAATTTCCTGCCAGTAATTCCAGAAAACACTCATATACATAAAAAATACTGGTATTTATTCAAAAAGAAATATTTATAGGAATTTAACCCTTTACAGGAAACCTTAAATGATGGTCCAATTCGGAAATTTGGACCCCAAATTCGTTCTTCTGTATCGCATGATCCTGATTTATTAGAATATCGGTGTCTGCAGTAAAGTTGTTGGGTTGGCCAAGGACTTACAGATGCTGGACCGTTTAATTCGGAATTTCATATATAGGTGGCGCTAGTGGGCATGTAAGTATTCAGTATTTGAACACATATATATCAAGATCCTGACCACATAAAATTTTAGTGTCTTCAGCAAAGTTGTTTATAAGGTAAAGTGTTTACTAATGATGGACTGTTTGTTTGAAACTTTCACACATAGATGGTGCTACTGAGCGTGCAAAATTTATATTAATATATCTCAGGATCCTGATCACCTAGAATGATGGTATCTTCGGCAAAGTTGTTGAGTTGCTCAAGGACTGACAGATTCTGGTTCGTTTGATTCGGAAATTCATACATAGGTGGCACTAGTGAGCATGTAAGTTTTAGGTCACATTTATATCAAGCTCCTGACCACATAGAAATTTGATGTATTTGGTAAAGTAGTTTATAGGGCCAAGTGAGTTTTTTTTTGCTGCTGCGATGTTTCTGAAGCGAGCTAACAGCAAGTGAATGTAAATGATTGTAAATGAATGATCCCATCCTTGATCTCAAGATTCTGATTATTTAGAAATATGGTATCTTCGGCAAAGCTGTTAAGAAGATCAAGGTGAATTATTATTTGGTTTGAGATTCTATCATGAGGTGGCGCTAGTAGCAAATTTACGAAAACAAAGAAATTTTAATTATTAGTCAGAAAATTTTAAACAAGCTATCACTTCTTATAAAGTGCATTCAGTATTTGACTGCATATTTGACTTCAAGATCCCCAACTAGTTAGCTATAATTGGTACAAATTTGGGCTTGTTTGGTTAACTCTACGTGAAGTTGAAGTGTTTCTAGTAGAATTCTCATAATTTCACTGCAGACCAATAAACTGCAATATCTTAGGGTTGAGTAAACCAAATTTAATGAAATTTTGAAAATGTATGACTAATAAATTTGTCTTTGTTTACCATTCGACTTGCCTCAAATTTGTCTGAAAAAAAAAAGTTACAGCTTGTTGAATACATTTTTAGAAATTCTTATCATTTGCAACCTATTTGTAACTAAATTTGTAACTAGCACCGCCTAGATATGAAATTTTGCATCATCAAACGGTAAGCTCTTAACTTTTCAAACAGTTTTGCCGTAGAAACCATCTTTCTAAGTTACCAGCGTCCTGAAATTTAAAAAAATATATAGGCTCTTTAGCGCCACCTTTTAGTGTAATTTTCCACTTTTAGCATGTAAGTACTTCTATGTTTAAAATATGTCACAGTGACTTCTACGCAAGTAAAACCTACGCTGCCGTGATTTTTGTGTGTGCAATACTATTCGCTGGAGGAATTCCTCCAAAAGTTCTTGAAGAAATTCAAAAAAATCATCAGATAATCCTGAAGAAATTCATTGGTACATCCCTGGAACAGATGATCGAAGGATTTCCAAAATTTCTGAAAGAACACCAGAATGAATTTTTGAAGAGAAACTGAGAGGAATTTCTAAATAATCCCTGGAAGAATTTCCGGAGCAATCCCTGGAGGAATTCCTGGATTAATTCTGGGAGGAATCCCTAGAGAAAATTTTGAAGACATCTATTGAGAAATTCCTAGAGGGAATCTTAGAGAAATTTCTGAAGGAATCCTTAGGAAAGTTCTTGTAAAAATTCTTTAAGGAATTCCTGAAGGAATCCCTGAAGCAATTCCTAGAAAAAATCTCTAGAGAAAATCCTGGAAGAATGCCTGGAGGAACTTCTGAACAAATACATGGTGTAATCCCTGGAGGAATCCCAACAAACATTTTCGCTGTGCCAGAGTTGAACAAACTACTCTTAAGCAAAGTTTAGCTTAAGAGACTGTTATTCAGCTAGTTCTGTTTCTTGGGATTCTTGGAGAAATTATTGGATGACACCCAGCAGAGATTCGTAGATGAATCCTTGGAGGAATCAAAGAAAAAAAATCCTGGAGGAATTCCTGGAGAAATCTCCAGAGGAATCCTGGGAAAATTACTGAAAAAAAATCTGAAAAAACTCAGGAACTTTCCTGGAGCATTTCCTGGAAGAATCCTTGGTGTAATTTTTTGAGGATTTCCTGGAGAAATTTTCGAAGGGGTTTTCAGGGAGGAATCCCTTTAAAATTTCCTGGAGAAGCTCGTGGAGTAATCCTTGGAGAAATCCCTGAAGCAATTCCTGGAGGAATTTCTGGACGAACGCATGGAGGATTTGCTGACATAATTTCTGAAGAATGTCCAGGTGCAATTGCTGAAGAAATTCCTGAAAAAAAAATCCTGGGCTACTTCCTGGAGGAGTTCCTAGAGAAATTTTTGGATAAAATCTACGGTGGAATGCCTGGAGGAATTCCTGAAGAAATCCCTGGAAGAAACCCCAGAGAAATTTGTGGAGAAATCTCTTGAGGAATCCCTGAGACAATTCCTGGAGAAATGCCTGAATTTCTGAAAGAATTAATGGAGAATTTCCTTGAAGAATGTCCACAGAAATCACTAGAGGATTTCCTGGAAAAATCCTTGGAGGAATTTTTGGAGAAATTTTGGAGCATCTTCGAAGGATTTCCTGGAGGAATCCCTGTTGAAAATTCCTGAAGAAATTTGTTGAAAAATCCCTTGAGGAGAAATTTTTGAAGGATGTCCAGGAGCAATTTCTGGATCAATTGCTGGAGAAATTCACAAAGAAATTCCTGAAAAACTCTGTAGAAATCCCTGGGGGATTTGGGGGAATCCTTGCAGAAATTTGTGAAAAAATCCCTGGAAAATCCTTGGAGAAGTTCCTGGAGGAATTATTAGCGAAATTCCTGGTGGAATACCTGAAGGAATCTCTGCAGCAGTTCCTGAAGAAAAATTTGGAGGAGTTCCTGGAAGAACCCCTGGAAAATTCCAGAAGGTATTCATAGAGAAAATTCAGGAAGAACGTCTGAAGGAATCTTTGAAATATTTCCTTGGAAAATTCCTGGATGAATTGCTGATAGAATCTATAAAGGAATTCCTAGATTAGTTTGAAGTGCAATTCTTGAAGGAATCCTTGAAGAAATTCCTGGAGTAATTTCAGGAGGAATACCTCGGTGAGACCCTGGAGAAATTCCTGGAGAAATCCCTGGAAGAATTTCCGAAGCAATCCCAGGAGAAATCTTGGGAGAAACTCCTGGAAGAACACCTGGGGAATTCCTGGCGGAATTCTTTGAGGAGTCCCTGAAACAATTCCTGGAGGAATATCTGGGGCAATTCCTGGAGGAATCGCCGGAAGAATTTATGGAGAAATCTATGCAAGATTCTAAGGAAGAATCGCCGTAAGAATGCTTGGATTAATTCCTAGAAGAATGCCAACGATAATTCCTTGTGGAGTTCTTTGATGGATCCCTGAAGTAGTTCTTGGAGAAATCTTTGAAGGAATTCCTGTAAGAGTCTCTGGAAAAATCCTTGGAGGAATCCCTTGAAGAATTCTTGGATAAATTTCTGTAGGAATTCCCAGGGAAATTCCTGGTGCAATTCTTGAAGGAATCCCTGAAGCAATTTCTCGAGGAATTTCTGGAGGAATTCCTGGAGGAGTCTTTCGTTGGAAGAATTCCTGGAGGGATTTCCGAAGAAATTTCTGAAGGAATCTCTTGAGGAATTCGTAGGGGAATATCGGTAATAGTTCCTGAAGAAATCGCATATGGAGTTCTTGGAGAAATTCTGAAGCAATCCTTAAAAGCGTTCGTGGAGCAGTTCCTGATAAAACCGCTAGAAGAGTTCCTGAAGAAACTCCAGAAGGAATCCCGGAAACAATTTATCAGGAACTATTTCAGTGATTCTATCAGAAATTTCTTCCGTTAGGAAATTCTCACGAAACCCTTCCAGGGATTCCATTAACATTAGGACGCAATCAGTGAAGTACTTGATTTGTAGTAATGAGCTGAATTTTTGTATGATGAGAAGGTAATACATTTCCTCTAGTCACGTTTCGAATCACAAGGCAGTTGGTGTGACCTTATGGAACACCAACCAACTTCCAGCGAGTGCTAAAATTAAACGTCTTCGATCTAAACTGGATTACCCGAAGTAATTAAAAACTTCCTTGCCTTTCTTCCTCGAAGCAAAGCTCACACCCTGTGCTGCCAGGAAAAAGATCAATCGCAGCTCGTCAATGCCTGTCGGCAAAGCGACAGCAGACGCACTCATTTCTAGATGTTGCCTTTGCGGGCTTGATCGAAAAAAAAAAAACGTCTCCAGACGCAACGGGTCGTAAAATAAAAGTTCACAGTCAGTCAGTCAGTTAGTCGGTCGTCGCCGGTGCGCGTTCCACCAGACCAGCAGCAACCAGCCATACATATTGCGCCATCTTGTTTCCAGGGGGGAAAGAAGGGTGTAACTTTTAATAGCTTTTCGCAAGGCTGGGAGTCAAGCAGAGAAAATTGGGGTAAGATGTCCATCCAGACAAATTTGCTTATAGGTGGCTCAAGGAGCTTTTGTAATATCGGAAGTAAGGACAAAATCTTCCTCTGAAAGCCCATTTTGCCCCGTTCTCCCACCGAGTAATCTTTTCAACGCCTCACTGACACCCGTTTTCGCCGTGCCACTTCACCCATCATGCCTCAATCCCCATTTCGACGATATTTGTTAATTAGACTCGTGTTTCACTCCAGCCTGGTTTGGATTTCAAAGAAGTGATTCCATCCCAACCCCAATGTCCTAGGCAACGACGACGACGACAGTTGACAAAAGTGGATCATTCAATCTCCTGATGCCTTCTGCCCGAATCTAGGCAGTCAGTGAAGATTTTCCGACAACGATGACGGACGGACGATGACGTGCTTGGTGAGAGTTTCGACAGAACATCGCACCGTGCCCGGTCGGCGTCGTTTTGCCGTCACACTCGGTTCGTTGTCGCTGTTGTAGACTGTTGATGAAGGTAGGTTACCTAGCGCAAATCCAGTAACCGTGAAGCGTGTGACGAACTGACTGGCACGTTTTGGACGTGAGTGTTTTCTTGGGAAGTGAATGTTTTTTAATCGGAGGGAAAACACTTTTTTGATGGACGAAAGGACTGTAAGATGATAAAATTTGTTGCATTCATACTATGTTTCAAAAAACTCTTGGAAAAATCTTTAAAAAATTCTGATTGGAGCAATGGAGGCATTTTTTGAAGATTCTATGGAAGAATTTCTAGCTACAAGGTAGCAGAATTGATGGCGAATGTCAAGGTGAAACCCCTGAATTCCTGCAAGGATTTCCAAAGTGATACTCCCGGCGAACGGAGTCGACGGTATGAATGGTTCGACGAGGAGTGCAAAACAACAGGAACGCAGAGCAAGCGGTAATGCTGCAGCAAGGAACCCGACAGAATGTGAAACAGCAGACTCGCCTCTTCGGGAGACAAAACGCCGGCACCGCCTTCAAGAAGCGGAGTGCGGGGAAATGGAATGCTATGCAACGCATCTCGCAATTGCTTCGTGTAGCGAGCCGAAATATGAAGGAATAAAAATGGAACACTCTTAAACGACGAACGTGAAGTGATTGAAAGGTGGAAGCAGCACTTCGATAAAAACCTGAGAGCGTCGGTACAAAGGAACAAGGAGGCCAAGGAGGAAACAACTATGTTAGTGCAGGAGAGGACGGAATTGATCCAACTCCCAGGTCCCAAGGCAAACACAAAATATGTATATGCTGACCCTATAGTGCAAGTTATTGTTTTATCTCTATTAACGATATTTTTAGCCCTAGGCTAGTTCATTTCTGCAGTGCAAGTTATGCCATTCCTGATACAATTCCAGGAAGAATTTCTGATAGTATTTCTAACAGAATTCCTGATTGAACTCCAGGAGGCATTCCAAAGGGGATTCCTGATTGAATTCATGGAGGAATTCCTGATGGAATTCCTAAAGGAATTCCTAATAGAATTCCTTGAGCAATTCCTGATGCAATTTCTGGAGCAATTCCTGATGGAATTCCTGGAAAAATTCCCGATGGAATTCCTGGAGGAATTCCTGATGGATTTCCTGTAGAAATTTCTGATAGAATTCCTGTAGGTATTCCAGATGGAATTCCTTGAGGAATTCCAGATGGAATTCCTTGAGCAATTCCTGATGGAATTCCTGGAAAAATTCCCGATGGAATTCCTGGAGGAATTCCTGATGGATTTCCTGTAGAAATTTCTGATAGAATTCCTGTAGGTATTCCAGATGGAATTCCTTGAGGAATTCCAGATGGAATTCCTTGAGCAATTCCTGATGGAATTCCTGGAAAAATTCCCGATGGAATTCCTGGAGGAATTCCTGATGGAGGATTTCCTGAAAGAATTCCTGGAGCAATTCCTGATAGAATTCCTGGAAGAATTTCTGATAGTACTTATAACTGAATTCCTGATTGAATTCATGGAGGAATTCCTGATGGAATTTCTGAAAGAATTCTTGATGCAATTCCTGGAGGAATTCCTAATAGAATTTCTTGAGAAATTCCTGATGGAATTCCTGGAGAAATTCCTGATGGAGTTCCTGGAGAAATTCCTGACGGAAATCTTGGAGGAATTCCTGATGAAATTTCTAGAGGATTTCCTGATGAAATTCCTGGAGCAATTCCTGATAGAATTCCTGGAAGAATTTCTGATAGTGCTTATAACTGAATTCCTGATTGAATTCATGGAGGAATTGCTGATGGAATTTCTGAAAGAATTGCTGATGGTATTCCTGAAGGATTTCTTAACAGAATTCCTTGAGCAATTCCTGATGGAATTCCTGGAGAAATTCCCGATGGAATTCCTGGAGAAATTCCCGATGGAATTCCTGGAGAAATTCCCGATGGAATTTCTGGAGATATTCCTGATGGAATGCCTGGAAAAATTCCTGATGGAATTCATGGAGGAATTCCTGGTGGAATTCCGGGAGGAATTCCTGATGGAATTCCTGGAGTAATTCCTGATGCAATTCCTGGAGGAATTCCTGATGGAATTCCTGGAGGAATTCCTGATGGAATTCCTGGAGGAATTCCTGATGGAATTCCTGGAAGAATTCCTGATGGAATTCCTGGAGGAATTCCTGATGGAATTCCTGGAGGAATTCCTGATGGAATTCCTGGAGGAATTCCTGATGGAATTCCTGGAGGAATTCCTGATGGAATTCCTGGAGGAATTCCTGATGGAATTCCTGGAGGAATTCCTGATGGAATTCCTGGAGGAATTCTTGATGGAATTCCTGGAGGAATTCCTGATGGAATTCCTGGAGGAATTCCTGGAGGAATTCCTGATGGAATTCCTGATGGAATTCCTGGAGGAATTCCTGATGGAATTCCTGGAGGAATTCCTGATGGAATTCCTGGAGGAATTCCTGATGGAATTCCTGGAGGAATTCCTGATGGAATTCCTGGAGGAATTCCTGATGGAATTCCTGGAGGAATTCCTGATGGAATTCCTGGAGGAATTCCTGATGGAATTCCTCGAGAAATTCCTGATGGAATTCCTGGAGGAATTTCTGATGGAATTCCTGGAGAAATTTCTGATGGAATTCCTGGAGGAATTTCTGATGGAATTCCTGGAGGAATTCCTGATGGAATTCCTGGAGGAATTCCTGATGGAATTCCTGGAAGAATTCCTAATGGAATTCCTAGAGGAATTCCTGATGGAATTTCTGGAGGAATTTCTAATGGAATTCCTGGGAGAATTCCTAATGGAATTCCTGAAGGAACTCCTAATGCAATTTCTGAGTTCCTAAAAGAATTTCTGGGAGAGTTCCCAATGGAATTTCTGGGGGAGTCCCAAATGGGATTTCTGGGGGGATTCCTAATGGAATTCCTGGGGGGAGTTCCTAATAAAATTCCTGGGGGAATTCCTGGGGGAATTCCTAATGGAATTCCTGGAGGAATTCCTGATGGAATTCCTGGAAGAATTCCTGATGGAATTCCTGGAGGAATTCCTGATGGAATTCCTGGATGAATTCCTGATGGAATTCCTGGATGAATTCCTGATGGAATTCCTGGAGGAATTCCTGATGGAATTCCTGGAGGAATTCCTGATGGAATTCCTGGAGGAATTCCTGATGGAATTCCTGGAGGAATTCCTGATGGAATTCCTGGAGGAATTCCTGATGGAATTCCTGGAGGAATTCCTAATGGTATTCCTCGAGGAATTCCTAATGGTATGTCTCGAGGAATTCCTAATGGTATTCCTCGAGGAATTTTAATGGTATTCTTCGAGCAATTCCCAATGGAATTCCTGGAGGAATTCCTAATGGAATTCTTGGAGGGATTCCTAATAGAATTCCTAGGGAAATTCCTAATGGAATTTTTGGAGGAATTCTTAATGGAATTCCTGGAAGAATTCCTAATGGAATTCCTGGAAGAATTGTTAATGAAATTCCTGGAGGAATTCCTAATGGAATTCGTGGAGCAATTCCTAATGGAATTCCTGGAGCAATTCCTAATGGAATTCCTGGAGAAATTCCTAATGAAATTCCTGGAGGAAGTCCTAATGGAATTCCTGGAGTAATTCCTAATGGAATTCCTGGAGAAATTCTTAATGGAATTCCTGGAGGAATTCCTAATGGAATTCCTGGAGCAATTCGTAATGGAATTCCTGGAGGAAAATCTAATGGAATTCCTGGAGGCATTCCTAGAGGAATTTAAAAAGACACTTTACCATCTTTAATCAGAGGTTGCCCAGACTGAACGATCACAAACATGAGACAATCGGCAACAAACGGAATACCTAGTGGTCCAGTGGATTATTTTCCGATTGACGAAAGGTTTTCATCGACTGAAACGGGAATCGAACCCACAGTCCGAGGCTTACGGAACGCCTAGATGGCTGGTGCCGCTAGAATTCCTGAATAAAGTCCTTATGGAATTTTTGGAAGAATTCCTCATAGAATCCCTGGAGCAATTCCTCGTGGTATCCGTGGAGGAATTCCTCATGGAATTACTGGAATTACACAGAATTCCTTGAGCAATTCCTGATGGAATTCCTGGAGAAATTCCCGATGGAATTCCTGGAGAAATTCCCGATGGAATTCCTGGAGAAATTCCCGATGGAATTCCTGGAGAAATTCCTGATGGAATTCCTGGAGAAATTCCTGATGGAATTCCTGATGGAATTCCTGGAAGCATTCCTGATGGAATTCCTGGAAGAATTCCTGATGGAATTCCTGATGGAATTCCTGGAGGGATTCCTGATGGAATTCCTGGAGGAATTCCTGATGGAATTCCTGGAGGAATTCCGGATGGAATTCCTGGAGGAATTCCTGATGGAATTCCCGGAGGAATTCCTGATGGAATTCCTGGAGGAATTCCTGATGGAATTCCTGGAGGAATTCCTGATGGAATTCCTGGAGGAATTCCTGATGGAATTCCTGGAGGAATTCCTGATGGAATTCCTGGAGGAATTCCTGATGGAATTCCTGGAGGAATTCCTGATGGAATTCCTGGAGGAATTCCTGATGGAATTCCTGGAGGAATTCCTGATGGAATTCCTGGAGGAATTCCTGATGGAATTCCTGGAGGAATTCCTGATGGAATTCCTGGAGGAATTCCTGATGGAATTCCTGGAGGAATTCCTGATGGAATTCCTGGAGGAATTCCTGATGGAATTCCTGGAGGAATTCCTGATGGAATTCCTGGAGGAATTCCTGATGGAATTCCTGGAGGAATTCCTGATGGAATTCCTGGAGGAATTCCTGATGGAATTCCTGGAGGAATTCCTGATGGAATTCCTGGAGGAATTCCTGATGGAATTCCTGGAGGAATTCCTGATGGAATTCCTGGAGGAATTCCTGATGGAATTCCTGGAGGAATTCCCGATGGAATTCCTGGAGGAATTCCCGATGGAATTCCTGGAGGAATTCCTGATGGAATTCCTGGAGGAATTCCTGATGGAATTCCTGGAGGAATTCCTGATGGAATTCCTGGAGGAATTCCTGATGGAATTCCTGGAGGAATTCCTGATGGAATTCCTGGAGGAATTCCTGATGGAATTCCTGGAAGAATTCCTGATGGAATTCCTGGAGGAATTTCTGATGGAATTCCTGGAGGAATTTCTGATGGAATTCCTGGAGGAATTCCTGATGGAATTCCTGGAGGAATTCCTGATGGAATTCCTGGAGGAATTCCTGATGGAATTCCTGGAGGAATTCCCGATGGAATTCCTGGAGGAATTCCTGATGGAATTCCTGGAGGAATTCCTGATGGAATTCCCGGAGGAATAAATAATGGAATTCTTGATGGAATTCCTGGAGGAATTCCTGATGGAATTCCTGGAGGAATTCCTGATGGAACTCCTGGAGGAATTTCTGATGGAATTCCTGGAATAATTCCTAATGGAATTCCTAGAGGAATTTCTGATGGAATTTCTGGAGGAATTCCTAATGGAATTCCTGGGGGAATTCCTAATGGAATTCCTGAAGGAACTTCTAATGCAATTTCTGAGTTCCTAATATAATTTCTGGGGGAGTTCCCAATGGAATTTCTGGGGGTGTCCCTAATGGAATTTCTGGGGGGATTCCTAATGGAATTCCTGGGGGAATTCCTAATGGAATTCCTGGGGGAATTCCTAATGGAATTCCTGGCGGAATTCCTAGTGGAATTCCTGTTGGAATTCCTAATGGAATTCCTGATGGAATTCCTGGAAGAATTCCCGATGGATTTCCTGTAGGAATTCCTGTAGGAATTATTGATGGAATTCCTGGAGGATTTCCTGATGCAGTAAGCGCTCAACTTCCGAGCCGATTAGACGCGTTCGCGCTTCGTTATCGTCTGTGGAAGCCAATCGCCAGCGTGTATTTTCTTTTTTTCTTTCGTACAAGCGTGTTTCCGTGAGTGAAATACCGCGTTAGTTTCGTGTCTGCTTTTTTTGCCACCGCATGAAATGTCAGCGGTAAAGCGACGCGAAAACACATTTCGTATCGATTATACGAATGTGCCGAAGAAGCCGACCTCCGAGGAGGTACACCAGTTCGTGGGTGCGACGCTGGGTCTGAAGCGCGGCGAGGTACTGCGGATTCAATATAGTCGCAACCTCGGGATCGCGTTTGTCAAAACCGCTTGCCTAGAAGTGGCACAGAAAATCGTCGCCGAGAACGACGACAAGCATGAACTGACAGTGGACGGCAAGGCGTACAAGCTTCAGCTGAAGATGGAAGATGGGGCAGTGGAAGTGAGGCTCTTCAACCTCTCGGAGGACGTGTCGAACGCTAAAATCACGAAGTTTCTAGCAGCGTATGGTGAAGTGCTCTCCATTCGAGAGGAAGTATGGGACGAGAAGCACCTCTTCGCTGGGCTACCAACCGGGGTTCGTGTTGCACGAATGGTCGTTAAGAGGAATATCGCCTCGTATGTTACGATCGATTCCGAAACGACCCATCTGGCGTACTATGGCCAGCAACAAACATGCAAATACTGTAGCGAGTTTGCACACAACGGCGTCTCGTGTGTGCAAAACAAAAAACTACTAGTGCCAAAGCTGGCGGCAAGTACTGCATCGTACGCAGACGTTGCCAAAACCCAGCAATCCACCCGTACAAAGCCTCTCGCAGCCAAACAATTGCCCGCTTTGAAAGCCGTCGTCGTATCGAAACCATCCGGTCAGTCACCACTCGAAACACAAACCTCCGTCGTACCGTCGTCAAGCGGTACAATGCCCCCGCCGGCAAGTGTCAACGACACCTCGGCAGCAACGAACGAGCAGCAAGGCGACCACGAAAACGATACATGGACCAGGGTGACCCGTAGCAAAATGGGACTGCAAAAGAAAACGGACGGCAACGAAACTGATTCGTCCACGTCCAGCAGACGTTCGAACAAGCAGGCGAAAAAAATGCGCTGTGACGACACCGATAACACTCTCGACATTCTCCTCTAAGCCGTCCTCTTCACCAGCTATAATATCGCTACGGTAAACGTGAATACCATCACGAACGCTACAAAAATCGAAGCCCTCCGAACGTTTATCCGAACGCTCGACCTAGACATCGTGTTCTTGCAGGAGATTGAAAATGAGCAGTTCTCGCTGCCAGGTTTCAACGTCATCGCAAACGTTGATCACGCGAGGAGAGGAACCGCTATTGCCATTAGAGATCACATCCAATACACGCATGTAGAAAAAAGCTTAGATGGCCGTCTCGTTGCTGTGAGAGTCCAAGACACCACGCTCTGTTGTGTTTATGCCCCATCTGGCTCGGCCTACCGATCCCAACGAGAGAATTTCTTCAACACTACGTTAGCTTTCTATCTGCACCACCGCACTGAGCATGTAATTCTTGCGGGAGATTTCAACTGCGTGCTGCGTCAAAGCGATTCAACAGGACACAACATGAGTCCATCTCTCCAAGCCGCTGTACACCACCTGGGGCTGAGCGATGTGTGGGTCAAACTTCGATCAAGAGATGCTGGCCACACGTACATCACCGGCAACTCATCGTCCCGACTAGACCGTATCTATGTGTCGGGCGCCTTGTGTGCACAACTACGAAACATCCACACACATGCGTGCTCTTTTACCAATCACATGGCTGTGACGTCGCGAATTTGTTTACCTGACCTCGGTCGGCCCCCTGGACGAGGGTTATGGTCGCTACGCCCTCATTTGCTTACTGCAGAAGCGATAAACGATCTTCAAACGCGATGGCAGTTCTGGACTCGTCAGAAGCGTAACTACAGACGTTGGATGGACTGGTGGCTAGAGTACGGCAAGCCAAAAATTGCTAGCTTTTTCCGCTGGCAATCAAAACAAGCATACGACGAGTTTCAGTATGCACAACAAGCTCTCCATGATCGGTTGCGACGAGCCTACGACGGCTACTACCGTAATCCAGCAATGCTACCGACCATAAACCGCATTAAGGGGGAAATGCTGTCTCTACAACGGAGGTTTACTCAAGCCTTCGTACAAATCAACGAGAAGATCGTAGCCGGAGAGCCACTCTCCTTGTTCCAGCTCGGTGATCGAAGAAGAAAGAGGACAGCGATAGTACGACTGGATGAAGAGGGAGGCGGCAGTATCAACAACCCACAAGCCATTCAAGATCACATCTTCCGATATTTTTCCGACTTGTACTCGTAGAATGAGAGGGATTTGGACTTACCCGACGACTTTCAGTGCGACCAGATTATCCCGCAAAACGATGCCACGAATGAAGCGTGTATGGAAACAATCACCACGGCAGATATTTGGACAGCAATTAAATCGAGCGCATCGAGGAAATCACCAGGGCCGGATGGTATACCAAAAGAATTTTATCTCCGTACCTTCGACGTCATCCACCGTGAATTGAATCTGGTTCTCAACGAGGCACTGGAATCCAACTTCCCAGCGAAATTCGTCGATGGGGTGGTCGTTTTAGTGAAGAAGAGCGGGTCTGGCAACACGATTGGATCGTACCGACCGATATCACTTCTCAACTTCGACTACAAATTTCTCTCTCGTATACTCAAATCCCGCGTAGAGTGTGTGATGAAGGAACACCATATACTCAGCAACGCCCAAAAATGCTCAAATGCAGGCAAGAACATCTTCCAAGCCACACTAGCGTTGAAGGACCGGATAGCACAACTGTCGGCGAGGAAGCAGGTAGGGAAGCTCGTGAGTTTTGATCTGGACCATGCGTTCGATCGGGTGAGGCACTCATTCCTTTTCGGAAACATGCGCTCGTTCGGCTTCCATCCCCAGCTGGTAGATCTGCTCTCTCGGATCTCGAATCTTTCCACTTCTCGTTTGTTGATAAACGGACATCTGACGAACGCGTTTCCCATTCAACGATCGGTTCGGCAAGGCGACCCAATATCAATGCACTTGTTTGTATTGTATCTGCACCCCTTGGTGGTCGAGCTAGAGCGTGTATGTGGTACCGACTTGGTTGTTGCGTATGCGGATGACATAACCGTTATAGCCACATCTGCGTTCAAGGTTCATGCAATGCGTGACTTGTTCCTACGTTTCGGCAGAATATCGGGGGCAGTTTTGAACCTCCGCAAAACTACATCTATAGATGTAGGATTCGTTAACGGGAACCCAATTCATGTTGATTGGGTGAGAACGGAAGCAGATATTAAAATATTGGGTGTACGCTTCGCCAATTCTATCCGGCGCATGATTTCCCTCAATTGGGACGCTTTGGTAGGAAATGTGGCACGACAGATTTGGCTCCACTCGTTGCGTACGCTCACTTTGTACCAAAAAGTGACACTTTTAAACACGTTCATCACGTCCAAGGTGTGGTATCTTGCCTCCATACTACCGCTATACAACATACACACCGCCAAGATAACTGCCACCATGGGGACGTTTTTGTGGAGACGACAGCCGGCACGCGTTCCGATGCAGCAACTGGCACGGCCAAGAGATCACGGCGGATTGAAACTGCATCTTCCGGAAATCAAAGCAAAAGCTTTGATAATCAACCGTCACATCCAGGAGATCGGTTCCATTCCCTTCTACCAATCCTTTATCACCCAAGCAAATCCTCACCCTCCCGCAGATCTTCCTTGCCTCAAACTAATCCTGCAATCATACTCTCGTTTGCCTCCTCTCATCCAACAAACTCCTTCCTCCGATCAAATCCATCGTTTCTTCATTGGACAAACTGACCAACCGAGAGTTGAACTGCGCAACCCGACAGTGAACTGGAAACGAGTCTGGCTCAACGTAGGTAGCAGAAAACTGACATCGGCGGAGCGTAGTAGCTGGTACGTGTTAGTCAATGGGAAGATCGAGCACAGACAGCTGTGGCACACCATCGGACGGGTGGACAGTGAGCGGTGTTTGCACTGCAATGCGGCGACAGAAACCATCAAACACAAGCTGAGTGAGTGTCGGCGAGTGACTGCGGCGTGGTCGCATATGCAGACAATTTTGGCTACTGTTGTCAATAGGCGTAGGAGATTCTCTTATGAAGAACTGATCTATCCAATCTTAAGTGGAACGAACAATCGACAGAAAATCAAAATTTTGAAGCTATTCATAAATTATGTCACCTTCATCATAGGTTGTGATAATGTAGTAGACATTGATGAATTAGACTTTTATCTACAAATTGAAAACTGAATTGTAACTAATTGCATTGTAACTAGTTTTAATCCAATTCAACGTTAATAAACATGTTTTTATCAAGTAAAAAAAAAAAAAAATTCCTGGAGGATTTCTGATGGAATTACTGGAGGAATTCCTGATGGAATTACTGGAGGAATTCCTGTTGGAATTTCAGGATTAATTTCTGATAGAACTCTTGACTCAATTCCAGATTGAATATCAAGAGTAATTCCAGAGGAAATTCCTAATTAAATTCATGGAAGAATGCCTGATTGAATTCATGGAGGAATTCCAGATTGAATTCATGGAGGAATTCCTGATTTAATATCTGAAAAAAATCCTGATGCTATTCCTGATGCAATTCTTGAAGGAATTCCTAATAGAACTTCTGGAGCAATTCCTGATGAAATTCCTGCAGCGATTCCTGATGAAACTCCTGGAGGAATTCCTGATGGAATTTATGGAGGAATTCCTGATGAAATTTCTGGAGGAATTCCTGATGGAAATCCTGGAGGAATTCTCGATGAAGCAATTCCTGATAGAATTCCTGGAGCAATTCCTGATGGAATTCCTGGAGGAATTCCTGATGGAATCCCTGGAGGAATTCCTGATAGAATTCCTGGAAGAATTTCTGATAGAACTTCTGACGGAATTCCAGATTGAATTCCAGGAGGTATTCCAATGTAAATTCCTGATTGAATTCATGAAGAAATTCCTGATGGAATTTCTTAGAGAATTCCTGATGCAATTCCTGTAGGAATTCCTAATGGAATTCTTGAAGGAGTTCATAATGGAATTCCTAAAGGTATTCCTTATAGAATTCCTTGAGCAATTCCTGATGGAATTCCTGGAGATATTACTGATGGAATTCCTGGAGAATTTTCTGATGGAAATCGTGGAGGAATTGCTGATTGAATTCCTGAAGGAATTCCTGATGGAGTCCCTAGAGGAATTTCTGATTGAATTGAGGAATTCCTGGTGGAATTTCTGAAAGCATTCCTGATGGAATTTATGAAGGAATTCCTGATGGAATTCCTGTAGGAATTCCTAATTGAATTCCTGGAAGAATTTCTGATGGAATTCCTAATGGACTTCCTGGAGAAATTTTAGATGCAATTCCTCGAGGATTCCTGAAGCAATTCCTGATGGAATTCCTGGAGCAATTCCTGATGGAATTTCCTGAGAAATTCCTGGAAATACTTTCCAATTGAATTTCTGGAGCAATGCCTAATCAAATTTTTAGAGGAAATCCTGAACAAGTTCCATTAAAAATTGCTGAAAAGTCTTGAAAACTCCTCATCGAATTTCTGAAGGATTTCCTCATGGAATTTTTGAAGGAATACCTCTTGGTATTTCAAAAGGCATTCCTCGTGGAATTCATGAAGAAATTCCTCATGGAATTCCTGAAGAATTGCTTGTAGAATTTCTGGAGTAATTCCTTATGAACTCCCTGGAGGATTCTTCATGGAACTTATGAAGGAATAAAAAAAACTTCACTGTCTTCAACCAGTTGTTGCATAGACTGAACGATCACAAACATAAGACAACGGACAACACACGAAATACCCAGTGGACCAGTGGAAAGTTTTCCGATTGACGAAAAGTTTTCACCGACTGAAGTGGGAATCGAACCCACACTCCGAAGCTGGTGCCGCTAACCGCACGACCAAGAAGCCCACAAATTCCTCATGGATTTCCTGAACAAAGTCCTTATGGAATTGCTGGAAGAATTCTCCATGGAATTTCTAAAGAAATACCTAATGGAATTCTGAAGGAATTCCATATTGAATTTTTGAAGGAATTCCTTATGGAGTTCCTGGAGGAATGTCTGATGGAATTACTGCAAGATTTCCAGAAGAAGTTCCTGATGGAGTATCTTATGGGACTCCTGAAGGAAATCCTTGAGATTTTTTTAAAGAATTGTATCATGGAAATCTGGAGAAATTCCTCGTGGAATTTTTAAAAGCATTTCTCATGGAATTCCTTAAGGTACTTCAAATGGATTTTCTGAAGGTATTGTTTAAGGAATTCCTAACGGCATTCACAATTAAATTAAATCACCGACCTCAGCAAACGGATTGCCGAGAATCCAACAGCCGAGAATCCGGTAATAATTTTCGCTGAATCTCGGTAAAAGTTTTACCGAGATGTCGTTAAAATTTTGCCGAGATCTTGGTAATCCTACTTTTTACCGAGATTTCCGCAAAGTTCACGAGACTCGGTAATGGTTTACCGAAATCTCGGTAAAAATTTTACCGAGAATCAGTAAATATTTCACCGAGATATCAGCTGTTGGATTCTCGGTAAACCGTTTACCGAGATCAATTTCTGAATTTAACTGTGTTCTACATAGAATTCCTAACGACAATCCATACAGAATTTCTGGAGGAATTTCTGGTAGAATCTCTGGAGGAATTTGTGACAAAATAACTGAACAGCCAATGAAGCTTCCGATGCTATGTACTTTGCAAACAGTGGACCCACTTCGTTCAATATTCAAACGTTCCTCTCCATTATTTGCACTAAATCTTCAAACAAGCTCACAGCCAAATTTGCTTGCTCATCGGTTCATCTTCCCCACGGCTTTTCATCGAGGAGCCACCCTCGCTTAAACTCCTTATGATTTATATATTTACTGACACTTCCCACACCCTCTCCTGCAACAAAATCCCAACCAAAGAAGCGTCCAGATCTCTCACGGATAAGAGAGCAAAGGAAATCCACAGCCTTGCTTTCCCCTTGCTCCTCCTGGTCAGCTCAGTCAGGGGAGCCCCACCAACTGTTTGTAATTGGTTTTCGATTTTCACTTCCACCTTCTCGCCTGGACAAGGAAGGAGCCGTTCGCCCTGTGCGGTGGTGGCTGGCTGTCGCCAATGTCCATGACCAGTTAAAAGTTGGAAAATTTTCGCAGAATATCTCAGCTTACATTGGAACGCATGCTTCGCATACGTTCCGGAAAAGATAGCAAACTCGAGAAAACTTGAGGTAGGGGTGGAATGCGTTGCTGAGTGCTGAGGGGCTTGTGTGTCTTTGGCCTCATTTCTGCAATGAAGAGGGTGCCGATGAAAGGGGATTGAAAATTTGTTTTTGGAAATCTTCCACCATTTAGTGGGTGTTACTGGCTCAGCAGATTTTTTTCGGCGCTGAATCCAATTTGGCAAACACGGCATTGTGGAATTAGGGAGACTTTTCGTGGGAACGCGTTAGTTGGTGAGGGTTAGTTTGTAAACTCAATGCTTATTTAGCATATTGAATATTCGAGAAAATGGGGGGAACGAAGACAGTAATTTGCTGTTGGGTTTGCGAACTAAAATTAGACCATAATGAAGAAGGTATACTTATAATGCGAATCGCTGCAAATTTCTTCTTGTAAAATCGTTGCTTTGTGAGATAGAATTTTCCTAATGCAAATTTGAGGTCAAATTTGATTGTTCTTGATGCCAGTTCAAAATGTTTACAAAACTGCATCTTGAAATCATCTGAAAACCGATGACATTTCCCAGGCAGTAAGATACTGTGAGCAAGATATATGCATTGCACATTGTTGAAGGTATTTCATCTTCTCATGTCAGTGGTAGAAAGAACATCTTCTTACTAGATCATCTAGCGCTACTCCTTTCAAGCCCCCTCCTTTACTATCCCCTAAAATCAATCAAACCAGCAATCCCTCGGGACCTTTTCCATCCGTCAGGCAATCACCTCGCCTTGATGCGAATCACTTCCATCCAACGACTGCCTCTCCGAGGAAGCACATGGAAAATCTCGTCACTTAGTGCTCAAACCATTAACCTCAAAGCATTTTCCCAGATAACGAGAAAACGACGGAAAAAAGTTACGACGTCTTCCATACTCTCCCCACCCCTCAAAACGCACCAGCAAATCCACTTCCGTGAGTTGATTTTTAGAGCCAGCGGAAATGTCTTTTTTACGATAGCTAATGTCAACGACTTTGCAATTTGCAAAGAGACCCCGTCGACGTCGGTTGGTGGACGCGGTTCGTTCTTCATCGCTTATCAGCGAACCGACCAACCAAACCATCGAACGAGCCCTGCCTCAACTACATAATCCAACTTTAATCCGAGTTGCTTTATTTGATCGCTTCGCACTTCCAATCCCGAACGCTTCGAATTGGCTGCACTGTGGGCATGGAAGCTAACGTAATGAGAGAAAATAAATAATTTTTGAAACGAAGTTTGATGTCAACGGTGGAAATGTTAGCACTCCCGGTATAATTCGCAGCAACTTGACCCGACTTGATCGATTCGTGTTTTTCGAATTTCAAGACTGCTTTATTTTGACATAGTTCTCCGATACGTCAATATGATGGATGAAACTTGAATTGCATGTATTCTCTCCATAATAAATAATTGTACGTACATCGTTCAATTCCAACCGATAAGTTTTGCCTGAAGTTAGTTTGATGTGGAAACAGAAATGCAGTTGAGAAAATATATCGGTTGGCTTTTCGGTCAGGATAAAATTATAAGCGGGTGATACTATTGTATCAGATGTTCCCACTCTTTGTTTGGGCCTTCTTCAAAGAAGTCTAAAAAGCAGTGTTTTTATTACCAAAATCGCATTTTGATCGAACACAACCACACGTATACCGACCAAGAAAGCTCTTTCCGTTCCCAAATTCATCGATTTCAAGAAGGCAGAAACTATTAATTCATACCGGGCCGAAACGCTTGGGCCCTACCGACATAAGGGAAAGTGGTGGTAAGATGCCATTTTTTTTAAACATTCATCGTTTTCAATTACAAATAGCGTCATTTATTAGGCTTTCAAAGTAGTATCAGCAACTAGACAATATTAGCACGATTCTTCAGCAAAACTATTCACTTAACTATTGCATTTTCATAGATTTTTAGCGATTTTAAAAACTGGTTCGTAAAACGGAAGTAGCGCAAAAAGGCCATCTGCTATGGGGTAAAATTCCACTACATAAAAACATTCAAAAATTACGTTCATCATTTCCGACTACCACCATGGAGAAATGAGGCATGTTACAAGACTAGTGTCTCCAGCAAAGTTGTTGAGGAGGACAGGGACTCTACGATAGTAAGTTATTTAGTACGTATTTGCTCCATTAGCCAGCGCTAGTGATCACCGACACGTTACGTGAACTACTGTGCATATGAGTCCAGCGTGGCAGTTCACACAGAAAGCACGAACCACAACATCAACTGCGGAGAAGCGAAACTGCTCAAATGTGTCAATAAAGCTTCACATTTGAATGCATGGGAGTCCATGTTCATCAGAGGTACGAAAAAGCCGTTGATGAATGAGGATCCCGAGCAGAAGAAAATAACAAGTGAATAACAAATCAAGGTATTTATTTTAAATACTACCACACCTTGATATGCCCTTCATTAGGTGGTAATAAGAGGCAAAATAACAAAAATGAATACCAAAATTTAGTATAAATAACACCTAAAAATAACAAGCCTTATTATTTCAATAATGAATGCATACCTGAAATTTCTGTAGTGCTGTATTTGTTATCCCAAAGTTATTGAATAACGAACTAATAACATTTCTTGTTATTAAATGTTGCATACGTTCGATGACTTCATGATGTAATAGCAAATCTTGTTATTCGGCTATTTTCACTGCTAAACCTCCAAATACCACATCAATACCAAAATCTGCTCAAATACCTCCAACAGTTATTGTGATGTTGTCATAATATTTCGTAGAATAACGCAACAATAACAATTTTAGATATTAGATCACATATTGCTCTTCGCATGGTATTTGTAAGGTATGCCCTTCTGCTCGGGATGACCCTCCCATCGCATTGTGCCTCTTCGACCTAGCAGACTTGACGATAGAGTAACTCTCTCTTCACTTTGGACGTGTAAGAATATCGTACGAACACAACGCAGTCAGTTGGACATTGTCCTGTAGATGGACTAGATCACGCCCGAAACCGGTCGACGTAAAGGTAATTTTCTTAAACTTTTCTTGACGATTGTAAGAACGATAAGTGTTATGTCTTGTCTCGCGTCGCGTGCTATGTGTTTCCTGCAGTTCTTACGTAAGTGCAACTGTAAAAAGTAAATTGAGCTATAAGGCAATCCATGAGACAGATGCGATCAGCTGATTTTCTTTGTTTACCACGTATTTTTGACATTCGTCGATCGGGGTGACACACAGTGGAGCACCTAGTACATCAAAACTGATCAAAATTATTTTGACGCATTTTCGCAACCCAAATGCATCCCAAATTAGTAATGAAACGTATTTCATAGTTTTCGTATTTTTTTATTTCGTCATTAGGGTGACCAATTTTATGATTGTAAAAGTCAAGATTTTTCAAAACTAAATTTTTTCAAAAAAATCACAACTTTTGAACCAGTTGACCGATTTTAAATTTGTTTTTTTTTTTTGCTTTAAATCTGTTGAGCTCTAGTTTTCAGTAAAAATACGTTCAGAGGGCCAAATAGTGTTTTAGGACAAATAATATCATATAATAATATAATCATCACGATTTTTTCAAAGTGTTGCAACTTTTGAAATCGGAAACATCCGGAAGGTTGTCACCGCTCCGCAGAGGGCGCATGAGACTCGGAGACAAAAATGATAAATTAGATTCTTGTTCATGCGAGTATTGGTCCCCCGACCCAATCACTTGAATTGTAGCATGAACCAGGTTCGAGACAAGCGGAACCAACGCTGACTTAAACGAGCCCAATCCAAAGCAAAAAAGAAATTCTCGTTTCACAAGATAAAATTGGAATGATCATATAAGTGTACTTACGTTTATTAAGGACTTAACCTACTATCCTTATCCTAGGGTTCTGTTGGTGGGTGAGAATGTGTGGGTGTGTATCCCTCGGCGACGGCAGAACATCCAGGCCTGTCCGGACAGTTTGGGGGAAAGACCACCGGGCATCATGCCGGCAACCCCGCTGCTTAGCACGCCAATGACATGCTCACACCACGACATCACCACCATCATGATTTTAGCGCACAACCATGAATCTTGCTGGTTAGAAGAAAGGCCTATGGCAGGCATCAAGAACCGTGCATTAGTAATGCAATTGGGTTGGCTTTTTGGGATATAATTTAATCAATTCGAGCTCTTCACTTTCTTACCGATTCCAAAGACAAATGATCTACTCCCACTGCATTATGCCACACTTAGTTTTGGCCATCACTAATATCAGCTACGTTCTGCGGAAACAATTAAATTAGCCAATGTAAAGCACCACACAATACTGCGTCCAACTCACATCGGTCAGACCCTACAACGCACTATGGAAAAAACTATCTTGCGCACTACACACGGTCTGCTTCACGTTTAACCGACAACTGGTGGCTCTCTTGTTATCGTGGATAGATTTTATTTGCAATCTGGTTTGTGTGATCATGAGTTGTTTACGATCAAGGGGGTACTCATCTTGGCTCGGCCTTCGTGATAACGAGATATGTGCGGGTCTCTTATCAGAGAATGAGCGGACCTGAGTTAGGGTTCCTGCTACTGGTGCATGGCTTTTTATGGCAAAGTTCTTCATAATTGGTGATATTTGGTGGTATGATTTTGTGATGTTTGTGCGATGACGTCGGGTGCAAATGTATATTTAAGCAGCTCGCGCCCAGCGGAGCACACGTTGAGGCATGCGGCGCTATCGATCGACGATTAGCTACGATCGATACGTTGAATGTGTTCTGTTGTTTCTGTTGTAGTGTTGTGATTTGACATGGTAATAATTGACCAAAAACTCCTTTGTTGATTGGCAAGGCTGAAGGCCCATCACAGGCTCAATGCGCGAATGAAACGATTGCACGCCAGCGACTTCAAGCTAAAGGAGTAGGTTACAAGGTTTTCTTTCTGCGTTTGAAAGAGGAACAATAGTTTTATCATACACTAAAAGCAGATTTTCCGGAAACAGCCGGAAAATCAACTTATTTCATTTTGAATGTACGGTAAAGGATTCCATCAAATATTTTTTTCAATATTTTCATATATTGTATGTAAATTCAACGTCAATTTGTTTGGGTTTCAAATTAACAGAATAACAACATTAACCTTCTTTAACAAACTGCGTCGTTGAATTGATTGACTATCAATTTCATTAACTTTGTACGGTCAAAACTAGTACGCGCTGTGAATTATATCAAAGAAAACGGCTAAACCTCAGCTTCACTTAACCTCTTCTGATAAGCGTAAACAAAACATTTGGACACTGCTTAGCTGTCAAACGATTACACGATAACTACACTTAGCAAAAACACAACGGAAAACCCAATTACTTCATTTTGAGTTTTTCCACTTATGATCAGGTTTTGATGTGATTTACTCCAATGTGTGACAGTTGAACACAAAGGAATTTGTTAAGCACCGAGAACATTCGACGAAAATTTGGTAAGCTATACATACACTGCGTTTACAATTTCAGCTGTCACCCCCATCGCGATATGTCGTCATGGATCGCCTTATTACCAATTTCCAGTATTGTCGCGCTCGTGTTGTGAATATCAAGCGTGGTTTTGCTATGCGTGGTATACCTAGCGTAAGTTGAAACCATTTATGGATTAAGTGCGGAATCTCCCGCAAATTGATCAGGACATCAAGATATATCTGAACTAGTTGATTCAAGTTTTATCCGCTAGGTAGCGCTAGTGGGTCTTAGAAATTCCAAACTGCTGTAGCTCAAGAACCAGACCATATAAAAGAATTTCGTCTTCTACTAAGTTGATCAGGACATGAAGGGCTGTCAGATAGCGAACTAGTTGATTCTATATTTATCCGGTAGGTGGCGCTGAAATTCTTAACAACGATACATAAGTACTTCCTTTATCAGATCGTTTCGTGGAATTATCGTTAAGGTTCCTCATCCGCTGTGTTGTGCTGATTCCATTGGTAATAGAAAACTTTGAAAAGCTGATCCAACGAATTCATCAAACAAAGTTTATGACAGTGTACTACTCGTACATGACTCTGGAGGTTAACCCTTATTTGAATGTTCCCTAACGTGATTGTTTCCAAGACTTCTCCAAATCCACTATAGTTTTTGATCTGTCCATGTTGCAAGAAATCCATGGAATTCCAAATCCGCTCCGATCGGAGCACAATCCAAAAATTCTTAAGTAATAAAGCCACACCGATGGCAGGAACATCGATTTGCATAAATCTGATGATGGCTGAATGACAGTAGGCCGAAACGTCATAAATCGTGTTTCAGTGTGTTTATAATCACCGAAAAATATCAACAATTTCCAAATATATATACAATCCAAAAATGTTTGCAAGCAAGTTTGGCCAAGTCACTGACGGGTCAAAACAAATGATTCCACTGGATTTGGTGTATTTAATGAGCTTCATAGTGCCGCCCATAAACTTAGAAGTCCTTACTCAGTTTATGTCGCAGAATTGGCGGCTATACACTACGCATTAGAGCGAGTCGCATCTCTTCCCTCTGATCAATTTCATTTTTTCGGATAGTCCAGCTCAATTGAGACTATTCGCTCAATGAGGCCGGTGAAGCACTCCCCGTATTTCCTGAGCGAAATTCGATCAATTTTGAGTGCTTTATCGTATCAAGCATATAATATCACCTTGGTTTGGGTCCCTTCGCTTTGCTCGATCCCGAGTAATGAGAGAGCGGACTCGCTCGCCAAGGTGGGCGCTATGGATGTAGGCGTGTGCGCCGAAGCAGTTTTCACCGGTGGCGGCGTTCATAGCAATTTGATGCAGCGGCGGCGGCTACGCCACGCCGTACGCCCGTACGACCAATTTAATTTTATTTATTTTTAGTGAAGTTCTATTTTTAGTAATTAAAAACGTCAATTCAGAATATATTGTTAAAGTATTTTTTTTATCTATTTTGTGTGAAAGGTTTAAACGTACATAAAACAGAGGTTTCGATAAAAGCTCTCCTCATAAGAATTATGCTTTACATTTTAGAGAATCCTTGAAAACGTTGACCTGGAAATTTATTAAGGATTCCTCTAGATAGAAATTCACAACGTCACACGTCTCTTCTAAGGAAATTATATTCTTAAACTCATTTAAGAACAGTGCTGTCATGGTAAAATTCGAAATTTTTGTTCAAGCTCTGTTAGGGTTCTTTTCATGAATTCTTCCAGGGATTCTTTCATGTGTTTCATCAGGAATCGAGCAATTTTATCCACTAATACCATTCAGACATTGCGCAAGAAATACTTTCAAGAATAAGGGTTCAGGGTTTATTCCAAATCATCCTTCAAAAAATCATTATTAGATTTATTCAAGAATTCTTCTAGTACCTTTGTCTGAAATTTCAGCACGGAATCCCAAAGATTTTTTTTTCAAGGATTTCTTCAAAAACTTCTTTATGATTTACTGCAGAAAAGTCTTCTACTGTTTTTTTTTTATTCTAGTGAATTGTATCTTACTGGTAGTTCTAAGCGCTCCGTTAAGGGCGGTCCTGATGAGGTCCCCTTTGAGCCCAACAGCTCAACGTGAGGGCTTTTGTTTGAACTCAAGCCTCTTGTAGACAGAGATCAATCCCCTGAAATGGCTGTCATCCACATATAACTGGCGTGACATTCACATATAATTGAGTTCAGCGTTGTTTTAAATAGACGAAATGTATTTGCATGCTTGTGCGTCTTGTAAATTTAATAAAGAACACTAACGCATTGAACAAATGTGCAAATGATCGTTTCTCAAATGCACGACAATTCGTTCGACAAAGTTCGCTTCCGCACGTAGCAGATTGAAAGGCAGGCTGAAATTTCGTAAACGAGTCCGTTCGAGCCGGCTTCAAGAACTAACGCTTTCTTCAGGAGGTTGACAGAGATAGCAATTAACACTTAAACTACCGAGGGGGTAAAAACTCCCGCGAACTACCAAGGCTCCAAAAAAAGTCGGAAGTCCAACTTTGACAAGGCATTTCTCGGCCGTTTTTCAACCGATTTCAAAACTTTTTTTGGTGATGGAACCGGACAGGTTTCAAGATCATCGTCCATTTAAAAAAATATAAAATAGATGCGTCTACCCAAAGTTATTAAGCAAAAGGCACTTCCTAGTTTTTTTGAGAGCGCATTTTTTGCGCACATTGATCAATAAAACAAAATTTAAAGCGATGACATATGGGTTTTTCGACTCTAAATCATGCGTACAGCTGAAGCGAACATGTTTGTGCAAAATTAGTGATTTTTCAGTACACTGATAATTGACCGTACTCAAAAAACTGCTAAAATACCCTATTTTTCACATAAAATAAGCAATAAATCAAAATTCAAAGCGATGACATATAGTTTTTTTGGTCTTAAATTGTTCGTAGGATTGTACTCGACATTTTTGATGAACAATGAAAATGTTCTAATTACACTCTTATTTTGTTTTACCCGGAAAACTACGAAAATTCCATGCTTTTTACACAAAGTTGTCAACAAAACTAAACTTAAAACGATAACATGTAGTTTTTTAGCCTTGAAATGTTCGTAGCAGTTTGGGGGACATACTTGAGGAATAATAGTGATGTTTTCATTACACTCATATTTTGATTCACTCAAAAATCAACGAAAGTACCACATTTATCACGCAAAGTGCTTAACAAAAATAATGGCTTAACATGCAAAGTAGTGTTTTACCTTTAAATTATTCGTGAAAGTGTACTGGAGTTCTTGATGAGTAATAGTGATGTTTTCATGACACACTTAATTTATTTTACTCGAAAAGCTAAAAAAATACCATAATTTTCATACAAAACAGTCAATAAAACCAAATTTAAAGCCATATCATGTAGTTGTATGGCCTTCAATTTTCCGTTACAATGTACTGAACCTGTTTTTGATAGAATGTTGATGTTTACATTACACTTATATTTTGTTTTATAAAAAAATGTACGAAAATACCACAAAAAAGCGAATAAGCCAAAATTTGAAGCAATGATATGTAGTTTTTCAACTTTGAATATATCCTAGTAGTTTAGTGGATTCGTTTGAACAACCTTAGTGATGTTTTTATTACACTCATATTTTATATCACTCAAAATACTAGTAAAATACCACATTTTGCACACAAAGTTGTCATCAAATAAAAATTGGAGTCAATGCATTATAGCTTTTTTTGCCATGAAATTATTTGTAAAAAAGTACTAGACTTGTTTGATAAACAATAGTGATCTTTCAATTACACTCGTTGTTTTCTAAATTTGTTATAAAAAATCAAAAACAACTCAAATAAAGAGAACTTACTATGCGCAGCAGTCACATGTTGATGTACCGTAAAAAAATACATTTTTACACAGATAATTATTTTAGATAGCTCAAAACACTGACATTTTCACTCAGATGGAGTACTGACTCAATTTGTTATTTATAATTTTATAATATTCTTCATGTTTTGATACAATAAATTAACCTAACATGTTTCATACGGCTTTTCCCATCATGCTGATACTCTTTTCGTTGCAATCTGTAATATTTTTTGGGATTTAATATGTTTGTCAGAGCTCTATCAAAGTTTCCCCAAAATGAAAATGTGATTCTCGCTCATATGAAAAAATAATATTGATCACCCAAAACAATTAAAACTGTCCAATCCTTACATTGCAATTGTAACAGAGACACCAGTACTTGTTTTAAAATTATTCAATTAGGAAAAATACATGGAATAATATATTAGGGAAATTTGCTGAAAAACTATCAAAGCTACCTCGTTTTACGGTATTGCATCAGAAACTCTTCTATATACATTTGTTTTTCAGAAATTTCCCAAAAGGTGCATTTATATTATATGATATCTTTTAAAGATTCTTTCAAAATATTTTGACGTGGGTTCTTTTCGAAAATCTTTCAAAAATATTCCAGAGATTCCTTCAGGGATATTTTCAAAAACATCAAGGATTCATGCGGAATTTATTTAGGGATTCTATTTTTCGAGGAATTCTTTTAGAAAACTTTTGAAATGTTTCCGTGTGTTATTCCTTTAGGTTTTCATCAGAAATTGCTCTAGCGATTGCTTGATAAATTTCTCCAAGGCTCATTTAGAATATTATCATATTTTTTTCAGGAATCTCTTTCTTTTTTTCCTGGAACATTTTCGAAGTTTTTTTTCTGGCTTTCTCCAGTTCTCTCAAGTTTCCATCCTAGTTCCCATGCAAAGTGTTTTTCTTTTATTTGCTCCCACTAATAGTTCCTTCCGTGATTTTTTCAATACTTTTAGAGATTTCCGATAATTACTTCTGGAATTTCTGCCGAAGAGTTTTCCGATAATTCTCCTGAATTTCTTCGCTAGTTTTCATCCGGAATTTCTCCCGGGATTTCTCTTAGAGATTTTCAGAGCTCTTTCATGAATTTTCTAAATATTTCCTACCAGAGCTTTCCGAGATTTCCCAGTTCTTCTCAGGATTTCTTCCGAAGTTTCTCACGCGCTCCTCATTGCATAATTTCTCACAAAAATCACGTGGATTCATTCCGACATGTCTCCGGTTATTTACAATAATGAATTTTGTAGGTTATCTCAAGCAGGAGGTTTTCCGAGAAACACTTCTAGAAAAGTACAGTACTGGACGCATTGACCCATTTTCATACAAAATGCTGGAGCTCTGTATTTCAGCTTCTAGAGCACAAACTCCGAGAGTAATCTCAGGTGAAACTTAAAAAAAACTCTCGCAAGAACCTTTACAAAATATCACGCATGTAACTTCTGTAGAAATCCGGGGAGAAACTCCAGAAAAAAATTATTGAAATTTCTTAAAACTTCTGGAGAAATCCCAGAAGCAGATCCTTCAGAAAACTCGTGAAAAACTCCTTTGAAATCTGGGAGGAGCCTCAGTTGAAATCCCAACAATAGTTTCTGTAAAAACCTTAGAAATCCCGGAAAAATCTCATGGAGAAGTACCAAGAGGAATACCGGAAGAAGTCACGGAAAACCTTCAAGAGAAATTCTGAGAGAAACTCTAAGAGAAATTCTACGACAACATCTGATGTATATTCCCGGAGAAAAGAGAATAAATGCCGCGAAAATTTGTTTGGGCAAAACGCAGGAGGAAAAATCCAACGAGAAACTCTGAGCTCAAATATCAGAATACCTCTGGAAGTAATTCTATAGGATACTCATAAAAACCTTCAGGAGACAATATTTGGATTTCAGAAATCCTGCATTTTTTCCGGAAAGAACTGTTTGAATCTAGGGTAAAAACGTCGATAGGAATACGAAAGAATCTCCAAGAGGAATTTGTAAAGAAATCCCAAGAAACAGGAATGAAAGAAGGGTGAAAATCTCTCTAATAAAGACACATAACCCAATCTTAACTTTGGAAACCAGTTAAGTTCGTAACTTTTTTTCATTTTCACGGGATTTCCGCTTATTTTTTGGTGATTACACCTGCATGTTCAGGAGACGCAAATGGACTCAAATAAAAACACATAAAAAAAACGCTGGTGAATTTTCGGTTTGCCTTGTATTTTTTTTCAGGTAGTAGATAACCTGATACTGGTACAAAAAAGTCAGTAATAGAAATCTGCATGTGTTTGTTTTGAATTTTGTGTTATTGGCTATTTTGTGTGAAAAATATGGCACATTCGTGATTTTTTTTTTTGTAAAACACATCCACGATGTGAACATCAAAATTTATCAAATACATGTCTAGTACATTCCAACGGAAAATTTAAAGATTAACAACTACATGTCATTGCTTTAAATTTTGTTTTATTGACTATTTTGTAAGAAAATTATGGTGTTTTAAAAACTTGTTTGGTAAAATGAATTAAGAGTGTCATGAAGGCGGAATTATTGTTCAACGTTCATCATTTCACGAAAAAATTCAAGCCAAAAAACCAGAATGCATTGTGTTATATTTTTATTTGTTCACTACTTTGTGTGAAAAATGTGGTATTTTCCTAGTATTCCGAGTGAAATAAAATATGAGTGTAATAAAAAAAATACTAGGATTGTTCAAATAAATCCACTAAACTACTACGATAAATTCAAAGTTGAATAACAACATATCATTACTTTAAATTTTGGCTTATTCGTTTTTTGTGGTATTTTTGTACATTTTTTTTATAAAACAAAATATTGGTGTAATGTAAACATCAACATTTTATCAAAAACAGCCATACAACTACATGATATGGCTTTAAATTTGGTTTTATTGACTGTTTTGTATGAAAATTATGGTATTTTTTAGCTTTTCGAGTAAAATAAATTAAGTGTGTCATGAAAACATCACTATTACTCATCAAGAACTCCAGTACACTTTCACGAATAATTTAAAGGTAAAACACTACTTTGCATTTTAAGCCATTATTTTTGTTAAGCACTTTGCGTGAAAAATGTGGTACTTTCGTTGATTTTTGAGTGAATCAAAATATGAGTGTAATGAAAACATCACTATTATTCCTCAAGTATGTCCCCCAAACTGCTACGAACATTTCAAGGCTACCCAGGTAACCAATAAGCATTCAAATAAGCAGTATTTCAGTTTCAAAACTGCATTCCACCTGCTTACTGCTATATAATAGCTGTTCGACTGCTAAACTGCCCTAAATAAGCAATCGAACTGCTGCTTAACATTTGACAGCTGTTGCGTAGCATTTGAAATGCTCGATATATTTTGGTTAATAGGCATCTGAACTGCTACTTTATTGCCACAGAACTGCTAGGAGAGACGAATGATGCTGAAGGTACAACACAACAACACGACAACAACGTTCTAATTTATGTTTCATGGCTGTAGGACCGGCATCATTCGAATATCCTTTTAGTCATAGGTAGCATACGAAGGTAATCAATGAAAGTAAAGAGGCCTTTTGCAAATAAATCTCCCCTGGTGCGTTTCCCATGATTATTGTTACTTAACACATGCCCGAGCACAGGGTTAAACGAAACATCTGCTGGTGTTGCTTAAATAGATCAAAAAATCAACGCACATTATCTGATCATCTATAGCTTATACTGTAGCGCGGTTCTGTTACTTCATCAACCCGAGGGTCGAGGGATCGGATCCCGGTGTAGGAGAAATTATCAAAAAAAAACCTTCCATAACGTGCCAAGTATCAAAAGTTACACAAGAGAGCGAGAGATAAAAAAGAGAAGAGAAAGGGAGGAGAATAGGTATGAAGCGAGGAAAATGAGCAGGGGATTTTTTTTGTTTTTATTTTTGACAATCGGAGGGACAGGAAGGTTAAGCATTTAATCAGCCGTATATCGGGCCAAAACCTGCATTTGAGTAGCACTTATGGCGCATATACTGCAGATTGGCATTAAATAACCTGCTGTAAAGGGGCATATAATGCTAAATAAATGCCACTTGAACTGCTTGTTGGTTACCTGGGTAAAAAACTACATGTTATCGTTTTAAGTTTAGTTTTGTTGACAACTTTGTGTAAAAAGCATGGAATTTTCGTAGTTTTCCGGGTAAAACAAAATAAGAGTGTAATTAGAATATTTTCATTGTTCATCAAAAATGTCGAGTACAATCCTACGAACAATTTAGGACCAAAAAAACTATATGTCATCGCTTTGAATTTTGATTTATTGCTTATTTTATGTGAAAAATAGGGTATTTTAGCAGTTTTTTGAGTACGGTTAATTATCAGTGTACTGAAAAATCACTAATTTTGCACAAACATGTTCGCTTCAGCTGTACGCATGATTTAGAGTCGAAAAACCCATATGTCATCGCTTTAAATTTTGTTTTATTGATCAATGTGCGCAAAAAATGCGCTCTCAAAAAAACTAGGAAGTGCCTTATGCTTAATAACTTTGGGTAGACGCATCTATTTTATATTTTTTTAAATGGACGATGATCTTGAAACCTGTCCGGTTCCATCGCAAAAAAAAGTTTTGAAATCGGTTGAAAAACGGCCGAGAAATGCCTTGTCAAAGTTGGACTTCCGACTTTTTTTGGACCCTTGGTAGTTTAGGAGTTAAGAAAAAGTAATTTTACGGAATCGTGTGGTGTGCTCGATTGGTAGCCGATTTGACTTTGGATTTGACAGTTCGATAGCAGCAGACCTGCTGCAAAGGCGCATATAGTGCTGAATTAATGCCATTTTAGCTGCTAATTGGTTACCTGGGTGTGATTACTGGCCATGTTACTGGTAGTAATTTGCTCGGTAGTTTTTTTTTCTTTTTAGGTCCGAGTCTGATATAATTAGGGTGGTCCAACTTTACATGAAAAAAAAACTAAGACTTGAAAAAGCTTATGGGATTCCTTCAGAATTTGTTCCTTTTTTTCATTCTTCAATCACTTTACCTAATTTACAGCTCTTTCCACCAGGGCGTGAGCGATTCCAATTGGAAGCTGTACTTACACTTTGTACAGCTCCTAAATGTATTCTATTATAATTCTACTAGATCGAACTGGATTACGTTGCGCTGTTTTCACTTTCTACACTATCATGGTAGAATGATGAGCACGAGGATGTTGATGTGTGGCTCTTGTTCCTTTTCCGGTCCGATTGGGGGTCCATTATGAGTTGCCGTTAGCCGATATCCAGGTGTCCGGGTCCGTTGAAGCATATGCTCTGAAAAGGGTCAGGTGCCAGCTGCTCTCGGGGGGGAAGAGCAACTGACGAAAAATTGCAAGTGCCGGGCTGGGATCGAACCCATGACCATCCACTTATGAAGTGAACGTGTAGTCACTACGCTACGGGCCCTGGCAATTTGGTCCTTTTGTCACCCATAAGTTCCAATAAAGTTTTGTTTCAATTCTATAAAGTCTAAGCACTTTTTTATGAAACATCCAGCAATTTGTGCTGATAGGGCACAAAGTTGTACCGGATTATAGCAAAAAATTGCTTAAAAATAAACTTTTCGTTTTGCTGGTTTTTGCTTTGCTTAGTGTGTAAGTTTCATGTTCGAAGGTTGAGTACTCAAGTAAATTTACTATTTTATGTAAATTTTAACTTACAAACTGATCAAGTGTTTAGTATGAGGAAAAACGTTACTTTTCTTTACGGAATAATAGATTGGACTATTTTTCCGCGCAGAAAAAACTACAGCTCTTTTAGATTTACAAGAGAGGCGTACCAGTGTATAACTTTTTTTTCCTTACTTGCCTACTCAAGTAATTTTGAAGCGAAACCACTATTTGTCCATTATATGCCCTATATTTTTGCACAGTAATAGAAACTAGCCACATGGGAAAAAAAACGATCAAATGTATGCAGAAAAGAAAAGTTTTGAATGTTTGGACCTAGGAGATTTTTAATTTGAAGGTAGGTAAATATATGCCAAACATCTTTATTGAATACCGTAAAGTGACCCGACGTATGCGAAAAAAGTTTTACCATTGACAAAGTATGGTGAAATATAGAGATGTCGTAATTGATGATATTACTTTGCATGCGTAGGTAAACAATAAGAGTTTTTAGCCTATGGTGCCAAAGCTCTCGAGCAGATCCACCTTTTCTCGAAAACTGTGCCTTGTATATAAATAATCACCATTGCAGTACAGAACAAACGAAAACATCATTTCAAACCAACAAAAATAACTTACTCACTAAACTCACCGTGAGTAAAATGAGTAATACTCATACGCGTATACTCATACGCGAGTAACTCACAGCGTGAGCATTACTCGCAAATGAGTAGGGTGAGTGAGTATTTTTTACTCGTGAGCATGAGTTTCGCAACACTGCTTAGCCTTGAGATACGTTCTTCAAATTATGACACGATCATTTCTTAGCTAAAACGATAATTGTCCACAAACGAACTTATAACATTCCCAATTTTTGCAAAATAAGGGACGGCCTAATGTCCAATCACTACTCTCTGGGCTCGCACTTCTATCGAATAGGGCTCACAGATAGCAATCGCTGTAGTTGTGGCGTAGGCTATCAAGAATCAACCATGTTGTGTGGGAATGCCCCAAATACGGTATTGCCAGATCAGATCTATGTGCATCCCTCAGGGCCCGAGAGAAACCAGAAAAGGAAGACATTAGAGATGTGTTGGGTAAACTTGATCTTGAGTACATGAAGCTTGTGTACGATTTCTTGAAGCAAGCTGAAGTTTTCATTTGATACCCCCATCTTGTTGATCCATTTGTCTACCTCGTGTCTTCGTTTGATACCCATACTTGGTGTTCCACTTGTCCTCCACCTGTCTTTAAATATTTTTGTTCCCCCTAACCTCGACCAAACCGCAAGTGTTACGGTTCCCAAAAACCAACATAGTCAAAGTCAAAAACATGAAATTGTAAAAAAAGTTTTAACTGAATTCGGCTCCGTTATGCCTGCTGGCGCATGAGCCTTAAATAAATGATTAAGTAAAAAAAAACATGTTTAAAGTTTCGAGATTTTTCTTACCCTCATGGAGGGTGCGTGATGCAATGGGCAGTAGCTTTTGTTCTTGTGCTCCAATTCTCATGAAATTTGGAACGTGTAATGTTTAGCTAGTACACTTTCAGAGAGATGGACGGCCGTCCTAGAAGCACAATCCTTCGTGCTGTATCATCCAGCGGCTTTGACGAGAAGTTGTTCAGGGGGCTAGGAATTAAACCCATGACCATCCGCATATGGAGCAAACGTGTGATGCACTACACTACGTGGCTCCCCTGTGAAAAATTTTGATCCCATCAATGCCATCATATTTTCCATGTTTTTCATATAACGGATGATCCACTCTTCTCTGCAGCCATAAGAATCCTTCATAGTTGCGCTGATGGTGAGTACACAATCATCAGCGAGTAAGTTAGTGAGTAACGTAGCGAGTAAGGGGCTGTTCATTAACCACGTAGACCAAAATATGGCCATCTCAGAACCCCCCTCCCCCCTCGTAGACATTTGTCCATACAAAAATTTTGAAATTTGTATGGAGCGTAGACTTTTGCCAGACTCCCCCCTCCCTCCAAAAAGTCTACGTGGTTTATGAACGGCCCCTAAATGTGTTATTGAATGAGTGAGCTTATTGAGTGATTTACTGAGCCTGTAGGTGATAAAGTTAATGCATGTGTGAGAAAATGAGTGAGTTTGTTAATAAGTGAGTAGGTCATTGCGCGATATAGTGAGCTAGTGAGATGGACTATAATGCATCAGGAATCAGCAGGTTGGCTCCAGAGGCAAGTTCTCCTCCATTTAGGAAATTTGCACCATCGCCATGAGCCATGAGCCTATTCATCATTTACCTGAGAAAAAAGGGAAGGAAAAAAGGAGGGATCGGGAAAAGGACAGGTAAGGGAATATGTAGGATCGTTAAAAACGCATCAAGCGTACCACAATGGGATCAAGCAGCGTCTTGAAAAGAGCACTGTAATAACGCATACAGCTTAAAGAGAGCCTATAGCTCTTTACCACCACTGCGGGTCAACAACAACAACTATTCCAGTATTGTTTGTGCTGAGTGGCAGTCCAGGTGTCAATCTGAAGCTCAACCCAACACTTCGATATCGGAATAGCTGGAATGAGGGCGAGCTATTTAATTCCTCAGCTATTTTATTTTCAACGATGGAAGAATGGCCAGGTACTCTGCAAGGTGAACGGCATTTGCTGAATTCAACTCCTGCATTTGAATTCGACAAGCGAAAACTAACTTTGACCTAGAGTTGGCCGTAGCCAGTGCTTTAATAGCAACCTGGCTATCTGAACAGAAGTATATGACTTTGCCCATTACGTGCTGTTGATGTGCTGATTCCCGAGCAGGGGAAAATAGCTGAAGAATAACAAACTCAGGTATGGAAAACCGAATACAGGTCGGACTCGATTATCCGGAGTCGGGTTCTGGCGCTTCCCGAATTAATATCTCACAAACGGGATGCTGTTAGAAGCTGAAATTTTGACTGATCACAAATCAAAGTTGGCTCGACTACTTGTCAAAATTTTAGCTTTAAAGAGCATTCCGTTCCCCAGATATATGTTTGAGAAGCAACCGAACCTGACTCCGGATAATCGAGTCCGACCTGTACCTACAACCTGAATGAGGTATTAATAAGCCCTGCATAAGAGGTAAAATACCAAAAACAATAACTGGTGTGTATTCTGTGCATAACACGTGAATAATGACATCATGTATGGCAATACCTAAATAATAATCGGCGATTTTTCTATACATATAGCAATTTTTTCATAATTGAATAATACCTCAAGCAGTCCTCAACACCAATCCAATAGCTCGTTGAGTTATTTTATCAATACCTACAAAATACCAAAGTAAGTTATTTTCAGTACCAAGATAACCGGCCAATACCTAGTCTTGGTATGATACCTGATTTTGGTATGCTGCAGTTATGTGTCAGTTATTCGTTCCTGCTCGGGTTGCACTCCGCACCAGGGTCGTGCAATTTCGAAAGGAAAACATGACGTGCGAAAGCTGTAGCAAATCGTTTCCCATACGAACGGACTGCTGTGATGCTTCATCTCTCACCCAGCAACACACTCGTTCGCTGCTGCTACAGAAACAAGTGTGTATGAAACATGGAATGATACACTTGGATTTTCGTTTCATTTATGAGTCATTGAAATACTTCAACATGCTAAAAACACTATTTAAACCGCATTTTTCAATAGTAGTGCACGCCAATAGAATGATAATTATGTTTTATGAAAGAGGATAACAAATTCGACCACTTAAATCAAATTAATCGGTGCCTGTAACCATTGAGAGACTAGCGCGCACCAGTGAGACACTAATGCTCTGCCGGGTGAAGCACAAGCAATGCGACCGGGTGGGAGACTACCGAGTGCTACGATGAGCGGAAAGGTTTTTTTAAACGAACGAGTGATTAGAAAAATGTATGAAACGGTTGAAGTGACTCATTCAAATGTTGCATGAAAGTGTATCATTGAAACGAAATTGTACGTCCCTGCTCCGCACATAAGAGCAAAGATTTTGGTCTAAAACAACGGTGCAGTGTCTACCAAGTGAGTAAAACTGATGCAGCCTTACCTCACGAGAATAAACACCAGCACCTGCTCGACCTTCGAGAAGGGAGCCATCAGTATAACATACCATGCCGTCTGAAATACTTCTCTCCAAATATCCAGATGTCCACTCTACCCGGGAAGGGAATTGCGTGGACAATGTCCTATATGGAAAATTACAAGCAGTTATAAGATCACATGGAGCAAGGACAACTTTGTCCCAGTTCACAGGAGTTTCCTCTAGTGAACCAAGTACCCATAGGCGGTAAGTGCAAGAAAGTGCTTCTTGTTTGAGATGTATGTGTAGTGGGGCAACGTCAAAGAGAACTTCGAGCGCAGCCGTGGGAGTTGAAGAGAACGATCCAGACATCGCCATTAAGTACATCCTTTGGAGATGGTCTAATTTTGATTGGATCGTTCTCACTTCGCCCTTCTGCCACCACACAACCCATCCATACACGGTCAGAAAATTCACTCATTTTAGAGCTAAAGTGGGACAACTCAAAAATGAGTAAATTTTATTTCCAGCGCTAGCGCTGGCCCAAGTGCAAAAATCTCATCAGTTTATGTCGTATAATATACTTGCTGATGTGAAGAATATTATACGGCTCAAATTGGTTGGATTTTTGCACTTGGGCCAGCGCTATCGCTGGAAATGCAATTTACTCATTTTTTGAGCTGTTCCAGTTTAGCTCAGTTTTGTGTGAATCTTACTCATTTTAGAGTAACTTTTTCTTAGCGTGTAGGCCAATATTGGCCGAACAACAGATGTGTAAATCCATTTGATATAGGGTATTGTACATTTGGGCAGGTGTATCTATTTTGGGCACTTGCCGCTATAACTACCTAAGTCCATTTTGATCCGATTGATTTGAATTTTTTACAGAGTTAGATACTGTTCGTGCCTAACTCTATATAAAATTTCAAATTAATCGGTTTGAAAATGACTTAGTTATAGCAGCATGTGCCCAAAATAGGTACACCTGCCCAAATGGTACAAGACCCTACTTGGGTTTTAGGCCCCAAGTTGTACCAAAGGTTCGCCGGCATTTCCCGAAGGCCATACAAGCTTTCTTGATTCTGAACTCAATGTGAGGTGTCTAGGAAAGCTTGGAATAAAGAATAACTCCAACGTACTTTAACCTATTCAGTCACATTGATTTCAGAACCAAAGAGACGCGAACGTCGAACTCCATTACGGTTTCGCTTTTCCGTGAAATAATACAGTAAGAACCCGATTTTGTCAGCCCCATTATGCGACAAACTTTTTGCTCTCATTATCTTACAGTAAAATTTTAATTTATTTATTATTGTTTATCATCAACCCATAATTCAGAACATACAGGGATAAAAAGTTTTAAAACTGTTTTAGTTTTTGCAGAGAGCAAAACATGTGTTCCGAAAAGGGGCTGACAAAATCGGGTCACTTATGTATATGCTTTACTCGGATTTACCGAAAGGCCATATTGGCGACACCAATCCTCAACTACCTGAACAGCGTTTTGCATCAGGTCGAAAAGGGTGCTGATGCACATACCGACTAACAATGTTAGGTAGTCGTCGGCAAAACCATAAGTAGGGAAACCGCTATTATTGAGTTGCCTCACTTAGCGTATCTGCTACGAAATTCGACAAAAGCGGGGATAAGACTACCCTTTGGGGGCATCTACATACACTCAATTTCCTAATCGCCGCTTGACGCAATGTCGAGAAGAGATGTCGATGTTTGAGCATTTGGTGAATCCAAATTGGGAATCATTGGAGATATACCATGACCCCGTGTGGCTTCCAATATGGCATCGAAAGGCACGTTGTCAATGGCATCCTAGTAGGATTGCTTTTGAGCAAATGCCTTCTCGATATCGCAAACAACTTTGTGTAAAAGAGTCGCAGTGAACTTTCTAGATTGGTTAGCATGTTGGTTCACATGAAGAGGCACATTGGCCAGATGAACATCACGGATGTGATGATCAACAATGCGTTCTAAGCATTTCAGAAGAAAAGAGGTCAAGCTGATATGTCTGAAACTCTTTGCCTTGAGTTTACCATATTAGCAGCATAGGCCTTTGAAAATATTACTGAATACCATAGTGTGCGAAATATTGGCCACAGCGAGCTATCAATTTTGTCCCACTTTTTTACAGTTTCATTCCACAGTACACGGTCGGTGTTCGCTCGGATCACTTCACGATGGATGTAATAATTTGACGCCTGCCGAGCCGACCCGCGCCTCCTCGCCTCGCTAGAGCTAGCTGTCGACAAAGACGTCAAAGACGCAAGACGAGTTGGGGTCGAAGTTTCACCAATCGTTTATCAGCAATGGAAGGAACGTCTCGGAAACTTGAATTTTCTCCCAGTATCTGTGGCGAAAGTTATGAAAAAAGAGTCGTAAAAAAGTCAGCCAGGTTCCCGGCCCTCGTTGGCCCTACAACAATCCGATATCGTGTTCGTGTAACACATTTTGCTGTTATGGATGGTGATGTCGGAGGATATTTTTTACGTTTTTGTACTTTGACCCTCCGGCACAGTGATTGGAAAAAGAAAGATAGAGCGAGTGACCTCCTGGGCTGTCGACGGGATTCAGTCGGAAACCACCCTGGACCCGGACCACGATGATGTGGGGATTCTTCTGGGTGTGTAAAGACACTTTCAGGGCGGAGAAGTTTTCCGTTCTTGGTGGGAAGCGGTTTTTCTTCCAAGATGTGTGTGGAGATCGATGTTGGGGTGGGAGTCTGCGAAGCGAAAAAGAAATTGCACCCATCGTCCATCGTGCAGCTTGGTGTAAGGGGATTATAAATTTTTCATTAGCTGTGAGAAACTTTGTGCGAAGCAGATGAATTCCAGGCTGGAACTGATGGATGCTTGCTCGCTCACTCACTCAGCTCAGGGAAAAGTTTCTGGCTGGATGGTAGTTTGTAGCAGTAGTGAGATTAATTTTAATATTTGATTAATTTTGGACGAGACGTTGGAAGTTTGAAGAGTGGCTATCGTGTTGAAGTTGGATCTGCTGATGTGGAAAGAGTCGGTGAAAGGCACTTGGCTGACGATATAATTATCGACAACTTGAAACAAAGTTGGGAAAAGTGGTGTTCGTTCAGTTCGTTCGTCATGTTGGCAATTCATTGAACTTCGTTACAAAGTCGATTGAGAACTTGTTGATGTCTTGATGTCAATCAAGCAATTGATTCCACTGGTTGTAATAGACAGTTGACAGTTTGGTCAAGAACCGCAATCGATAAGCCAAATATAAAACAAAGTTCGGGTTGGGTAAGTTACTAGATCGTTGATTGTGTTTGGGTTGAGTTGGTGGGAAAATATCTGCCTTGAGATATTTCATTGAAAATGTTTTGTTGTTTTATCTGCATAATGAGTGAATCTTTTGAAAACCTGTAATCAATCTGAATGATTTGCTTTCATTTTCCTCGCTTCACATTTGTTTTATTTTTAGAGAATTGAAATGTCCTTTGAACTTGCTGAAACGACAGTAAACTGTAGTTATTATCAATTGACTGTGAAGCTAATTAGAGTTTTATTAAAAGTTCTCATAGAACACTGTAAGCCACAAAAAAGGTTGTACTCCAAGTAATCCATCACGAGCAAGGAACAAAATAAGCAAAAAATAATAATATCTAGTTAAATGAAATGCCCTAAAATATGAAATTATCCAGCTTTAATTAGTATTTAAACCACCTGCTGATTCCATGAAAGAAAGAAACCTATGTAACTCCACAGATCCCATCCGACATCATAAATCAGCAGGCGAATTCTTGTCAGGCGAAATTATCTATCTTCATGAACCGACAGCAATGACAATTTCTACGGAAACGTCCAACTTTGACAGACAAATAATCTCTTCCCAGCGCCAGCCAACCGAAGCACCACCAACCCCCCCTGGCTGGCTGCCTTGGAGACAATCCATCATTTTGATGTTTTATCATTCGCCATCAAATTGGTCGGCACGTTTTTCGTCCCATGGACTCTGCCTACGAGCCAGTCACCACCGCAGAACTAGGAACAGCGATAGGTTTTTACATCGCTCGATTCCCCATCTATTCCCAAAGCACTAATCCGAGCTGAATGGGGCGAGGATTGGATTTCGATGAAGTACCACGAAAATCGCCGTAAATCGAAATGGGCTGCACGAATGGGATGCGGAACGAATAGAAATTTAATGTCATATTTTCATCACGATTTGACATTTTGATTTAACCGAGAAACATTTGCACATATTGACCGACCAGTAATAGATGACGTTCACGGTCAAATGGTTGAGGATATACGAAATCAAATTTGGGAGACTATGTTCCATCAGAATTTGCAGAAATGGATAGATTATGAAATAGAAATTACAGAACTAATCAACCAGCTATGCGAATTGTTATACCTAATTGAATATTTCAAATTTCTACGACTTTTGCCTACAATTCATCGATTTCATCACCTCCATGAACCTGGCCATTTGTAGAACCTTTTCTAATATATTCTCCCTTATCATAAGACAGGGAGATCACCGCAGCTTACGGAATTGCAAATCGAACACGTCCTGATTGACTTCTCCGACATTATCGACATCAGAACTAATCAAGGCGCCAACATCGACTCCGACCATCAACTTACCGTCATCAACAATGTACGGGATCGGTGACCGCCACGGTACAGCCTAGAGCAACTGAAGAAACCAGATGTCGCCTCAGCATACGCGCAGAATATCGAGACAGCAGCGTTGCCAGACGCACGATTTCTTTATTTATATTTGTATTTATTCGTGAATTTTAACTTAGGCTAATTCTTCACACAGACGCACGATGTGGCTACTCTAGAGGACTGCAGGAGTACAGTAAAAGCAGCCATCAATGACGCAGCCGAGAGAACCAACGGGTACGAGGAACGGAGTCGACGAAACTAATGGTTTGACGAGGAATGTAGAGCGCTTTTGGAGGAGAAGAACGTAGTGCGGGCGGTAATGCTACAACAAGCAACCCGGCCGAACATGGAACGTTACAAATAGAAGCGGAAACAGCAGACCCGTCTCTTTCGGGAGAAAAGGTGTCGCCAGGAAGAAGCGGAGTGCGAGGAAATGGAACTGCTGTGCCGTTCGGATGAAACACGGTACCAGAGGCTCAAAATATCACCCGAAATGCGCAGGGAAAAGGACGGGGGCGATCGAAAGATGGAAGCAACACTTCGATGAGAACCTAAATGGCGGGGAGATTGTAGGCACGGGAGACCACGGCAACGGAGGGAACGACTACGCCAATGCAACAGAGGACGGGAATGAGCCAACTCACACACGGTGAGGAAAGTTAACAATGCCATTCACCAGCTCAAAACCTACAAAGCAGCTGGTAAGAATGGTATCGCAGCTGACTTCATCAAGGTGGGTCCAGAAAAGTTGGCCACCTGATAGTCAGGATCTGGGAAACCGAGCAGGTCCCGGAGGAGTGGAAAAAAGGGGTAATCTGCCATTTGCAATGTGAGAACTGTCGAGCGATCACTATTTTGAATGCTGCCTTCAAAGTGCTATATCAGATCATCCTCCGTCGTCGGTCACCTAAAATAAATGAGTTCGTGGGAAGTTACCAAGCCGGTTTCATCGACGGCCGGTCGACAACGGACCAGATCTTCACCGTACGGCAAATCCTCCAGAAATGCCTTGAATACCAGATCCCAACGCACCACCTGTTCATCAACTTCAAAGCGGCATACGACAGTAACGATCGCATAGAGCTATGGAAAATCATGGACGAGAACAGCTTTCCCGTGAATCTTACCAGACTCATAAGAGCAACGATGGACGGTGTGCAAAACTGCGTAAGGGTTTTGGTTGAACTATCTAGTTCATTCGAATTTCGCCGGGGGCTGCGACAAGGTGATGGACTCTCATGCCTACTCTTCAACATAGCTCTGGGAGGTGACGAGCCGGGCTCATCAGCCGGGGAACGATTTTCACAAAATCCGGTCAATTTGTGTGCTTTGCGGACGGTATATATAGACAATATCGCTAGAACACCCAGAACCGCCTGAAACGCGAAGCAGCAAATGTCGGACTGGTGGTGAATGCCTCAAAAACAAAATACATGCTGGTAGGTGGAACCGAGCACGACCGGATCTGTCTGGGTAGTAATGTTACGATAGATGGGGATACTTTCGAGGTGGTGGAGGAATTTGTCTACCTCGGATCCTTACTGATGACTGACAACAACGTGAGCCGTGAAATTCGGAGCCGCATAATCAGCCGAAGTCGGGCCTACTACGAGCTCCAGAAGAAACTGCGGTCGAAAAAGATTCACCCACGCACCAAATGTGCCATGTACAAAACGCTAATAAGATCGGTGGTCCTCTACGGACACGAGACATGGACCATGCTCGAGGAGGATCTGCAAGCACTCGGTGTTTTCGAGCGACACGTGCTAAGAACGATCTTCGGCGGTGTGCAGGAGAACGGTGTGTGGCGGAGAAGGATGAACCACGAGTTCGCTGCACTTTACGGCGAACCCAGCATCCAGAAGGTGGCCAAAGTCGGAAGGATACGGTAGGCAGGGCATGTTGCAAGAATGCCGGACAACAACCCTGCAAAGCTGGTTGGTAGAGCGAGAAACAATATTGATCGCAAGTTAAATTGTACATGGGCACCCCTAATACATGTCTCCGTCGGTCCGCTCTCGCTCTCATTGTCCGTCGATCTCGCATATCGGGATCGATCGGTTTGCATATAGTATATAGGAGTAGAGAAAGCAAATAGGGAAAACAGCTGTTTTAAAATCAGTCAGAATAAACCGCCGCGGAGGAAACATCTCCTCTTTTCGTTGTCTAAATAAAGTTGTTTCAGTGTTCGCGAAATAAAGTGTTTCCATCGGTAATCGAAACGAATATTTATCAAGTGTCCGAAAGTGAACCGCGGCGGGCGCGAACATTTTGGTCCTTCGAGCCGGATCAGTCGAAGTCGGACACTTTCCCGGACAGTTTTGTGGAGTTTTTGTGAGGACAAGCCAAAGGTCCTCGGTGTGAAGTGCTGCTGGAAGAACACGGACAATAAGTGCGCGAAAGCCGTTGGCAATAATTGCACGGCTCGGAAGATTGCGGGCGGAGTGAAAGTGAAATTTCCCGCCGGTGTTCAGTGTTCCCGTAGGAAAAAGTCTGGCCAGCGCCAGTGAAGGTTTCCAGCGCCATCGCTACTGCTGTGGCGCGGTGCGTTGTGCAACAACCAGCCAGAAGATCTTGGCGCCATCGTGAGGAAGAGCGCACCTATAAGGAGGACATCTTGAGGACGAAACCAAGGCGCTGTCGTCGAAGCGAAGGAGCCCAGCAGCCCGGAGGACATTTTACTTTGGGAAGTATAGTGCATGTTGGGTGGAATTGGTGGCAATAAATTTATGAAAGTGCATGCGAGTTGCTTATTTTGGAGCGTAGCCCTGAGGTTTCCGCTAGTTAATTTGTCTCGGTGTTCGCTGGATTTGTCGGCTTGTTTGGTCTTCTCTGGTCGTAACCCCCTCGCTGCTGTCTAATTGTCGGCGAGCAGTCAAACTGTCTCTCGAGGTCGCGAATTTTGTGGAACGTCGAGTCGATCGCGAGTGTTTTGGTGCAAGTGCAAGTACTGTGCAGTGTCGAATTTGATTTATTGCGTTTTACGCAGTTAATCGCAGTGCAGTGCTGTTTTCAAATAGTTATCAATGGCCGATCTACGCGCCCTTGGTAAGAGTGAACGGCGTGTGTTGAATACGTTGGAAGGATTGGAGAATTTCGCGCGAGGGTACGATCCTATCCAGGACGAATCTCAAGTAGCAGTGCGCCTGGAATCCCTAGAAGGAATTTGCAAGGAGTTTTACGCGATTCGGGAACGGATTGAGCTGCTAACAGATGAAACCGCTGAAGATGAAGATGACAAGGATGTACGAGCGCGCGAAAAGGCCAACCTGGCGGTGCTTACCGAATTCGAGGAGCGGTATTTTCGTCTGAAGGCCAGTCTCACATCGAAGCGAGCTACCCCACTACCAACCGCGACGACATTCGGAATCGGTCTACCTGGTGACCGGTCAGATTCCTCTTTTTCAAAGGTGAAGCTGCCAGAAATTCGCCTTCCGTCGTTCGGTGGGAGGATTATGGAGTGGGTCCCGTTTCGAGACAGCTTTTGCAGCCTGATCCATGAAAACAAGCAGCTCAACGACATGGACAGGTTCAGCTATTTGAAGTCGGCTCTTTCTGGAGAAGCGTTGCTGGAGATCGAATCCGTGGAGCTTTCAGCTGCGAACTACAGCGTGGCGTGGAAGGCGCTGGAATCCCGCTACGAGAACAAGAAACTAACAGTGAAGGCCCACCTCGATGCTCTGTTTTCCGTGGAAGGCATGAAGCGCGAGAGTTACGACGGCTTGAGCAGCCTTATCAGCGGGTTCGAGAAAAACCTCCAGATGCTGCAGAAGATTGGAGAAGACACCGCTGCGTGGAGCACAATTCTGGCCCACATAGTGTATTCCCGGCTGGATCCTGCCACGCTACGGCAGTGGGAAACACACCACAACTCCAAAGACGTGCCAACGTACCAGAACATGATCGCTTTCCTACGCAGCCATTGTGCAGTACTTCAATCCGTCGCTCCCGTGAATTCGAAGCCGAGCAGCTCCGACTATCGCTCATCGAAGCCATCCGTGTGCCATACCACCGTCAAACCGTCGAGGAAGTGCCCATTCTGTGGAGATTCGTGGCATCCCGCCTTCGTCTGTGGAAAGTTTCAGCGGTTACAAGTTGCGGAGCGCCTCGAAGTTGTTTCCAAGGCAAAGCTGTGTCGGAACTGTCTCAGCCTTGGCCATTGGGCCCGATACTGCGACAAGGGAACCTGCCGTCACTGCCAGCAGAAGCACCACACTCTTCTGCATGGAGCACCAATCCGATCCTCCGTTCCACAATCGCAGTCAAACCCTCCGACACAAACCAGACAACAGCCACAATCCTCGCAACCAAGACCGAACCCGAGACCACAGACATCAAACGCTAGCAACACTACACCCAGCAACTCTCAACGACCGAGCACTCAGTCACCAGCCACCAACACTGCCACATCCACCACTCAAACACACATTGCACTCCCAGTTACTCCCACACACAACATTCTGCTCTCCACCGCCCTTGTGAGGGTTCAGGATCGTCACGGCAATACCATGCTAGCACGAGCCCTGCTGGATTCGTGTTCCCAGCACTGCCTGATGACGAAAGAGTTCTCCAGCAGAATGCATTTCCACGCGTCGCCATCACTTCTCTCCGTTCAAGGGATCGGTTCGTCGATCAGCACTTCGACGAAACTCGTCAGCGCTGTAGTTCGGCCAAGGTTGGAGGACATGTCGGCTTTCTCGCAAGAGATGCATTTCAACGTTCTCCCGCGGCTGACTGTTTCGCTACCGACAGCCAGTTGTAGCATCAGCGGATGGAACCTTCCCGAAGCAGCCTTCCTCGCCGATCCACGTTTCCACGAGCCAGGACCGGTAGACATCATAATCGGAGCAGAGTATTACATGGACCTGCTTCGAAGCGAGCGACACAAGGCGACTGAAGATGGACCTACGCTACAGAATACTGAGTTTGGCTGGATCGTCTCCGGCAAGATACCCGATCACCCTGTCGGTGGATCGCCATCCTTGACTTTCGTCTGCTCCACGAACGATCTTCAAGACCAGCTCACGAAGTTCTGGGACCTAGAAACCTGTCGAAGTCACAGTACGCAGTCACTGGAAGAGTCAGCTTGCGAGGCGTATTTCAACCGGACAACCGTACGAGACGAGGCTGGCAGATTCATTGTGATCCTGCCGAAGAAGGAGAGTGTAATCAGTCGGCTAGGTTATTCCGAGACAACAGCGATCAAGCGACTGATGGGAATGGAAAGACGATTCGCAGCTAATCCCGAGCTGAAAGCGATGTACGCCGAGTTCATTCGCGAATACCTCGAGCTAGGGCACATGAAGGAAGTGGAAGGCGATGCTGAAGAAGTCAGGAGGTACTTTCTGCCGCACCACGCAGTTCTGAAACCGGACAGCACGACCACAAAACTGCGAGTGGTTTTTGATGCTTCGTGCCAGACGTCGACCGGTGTTTCCTTGAACGATGCGTTGATGGTTGGTCCCGTCGTGCAGGACGACCTATCCAGCATCTGTCTACGGTTCCGAACACACCGCATAGCCGTGAACGCCGACATTGCCAAGATGTACCGTATGATCCGAGTCCAGCCCCAAGATTACCCGTTGCAGAGCATCAAGTGGCGGAACAGTCCAAATAAACCGCCGCGGAGGAAACATCTCCTCTTTTCGTTTCGCAATAATAGTAAATCAGTGTTCGCGTAATAAACGGTGTTTCGATCAGTAATTACGAGTTTGTTAATAAGTGTCCGAAAAGAAACCGCGGCGGGCGCTGGTGTTTGCAACTGATCCGGTTGGCACAAGAAGACGTGGAGCGCAGAGAGCACGATGGGCGGACCAGGTGGAGCGTGACCTGGCGAGCATTGGGCGCGACCGAGGATGGAGAGCGGCAGCCGAGTATTGTGGCGTACTATTGTTGAATATGTCAAAAGAGGTTCAAACATGAACTTCCGGCGTGACAACTACCCTAACATGAAGTACAACTCTTCACATCGATCATAGTGAAAACCGCTTATTTTTATTATATTTTACATATCCTGAGTAACAGTCGATCAAAAATAAAATGTTTGTCCTGGGGCTTTGAGGGTTAAAGATCTTTTTTTGAAAACTATGTCGCCGGAGCTAAGGGTCTGGAGCGAACCAGACTGTAGTAGTATAACTACCGTAAGCAGTAACGGTCGCGGAACTCGTTGCACATCCTTAAAATGAAACCCAAGTTGCGGTTTCCCTTGGCAAATATATTGCTGTAATGTTTCCAGAAGTTTAATTCTGAGGATTGACTAAACATGACCTTAATCAACTAACAAGGTTGTGTGCCACACCGATTCGCACCCACTTAGTTAACAACATGGCATAGATTATTTTATCGAAAGCCAATTTAAGATCAGTGTAGATCGTGTCAATTTGAGCTCCTTGTTCCATAGAGTTTATACCTAGGTAGTGTTTCGCGCGCCACGAAAACTCATGCAGCAGTATCCTATTTCGGTCCCGATTACGCCTCTCAAAGATAAACCGATGATTGGCGACATGATCATGTAAAGAAAAACAGCAAACAAAGGCTTCCACGAAGAGAACCCGTTTATATTAATGCTGACTGCGTCTGTTGCCACATCTTGTGGAGCGTGATCGATTGGATGAGGTGTTGCCGTTACATTATTGAAAGCACATGAAAAGTGCTTTGCGAATAAATTACAGACTACTGGGTTATCCGCAGATTCGTTTCTCAGAAACATCGTCGAAGACAGCCCGGATTCTATCCGCTTCTCGCTGAGAAACACCCAGAAGCTCTTTGGATGATTCTTTACACACTCAGAAAACCGTTCTGATAAACGTGAACAAACAAACGCAAATATGAGAACAAGCAAATATACACCGTGAACTGGAACTTGTTCCAGCTGTCAATATGGGCGTTCTAGAAAACGTGAAATCTATTTCACGGTGTACATTTCTTATTGTTGTTATCGTTGCTATGCATAGTTCCCGTTTGTTCCCGTTGCCGTGATTGGGAGTGCACGTATATCAGAACGGATTTTTTTGCGTGTAGATCTCTCTGTGTGCGAACCCCACATACAGGTCACGGCTGTGTATTCTGTATTTACGGCTAGCAATGTTGGATCTTCTCTTATTAGCATCACATCTGTTCGTCAACAATTTTTTTAAGGCCTTGGAATGCTTTAGTTTAAGATGTCGGAGGTGATTATTACCCCAGCTAGGGTTCTATCGTGAGCGCGGAGCAGGAACAAACCTCAGGAACAACTGCCATAGAGTGTCAGTAAAGAACTCAACATTAACATCAGCAGCTATTTTCAACGGTGTCCTTGGGTGTTCAATGGTGTTGGGCAAGTCTTTTTGTTCGAATGGCTTCATTCAAAGAAACGAAATCAGCTTTCAAAAAATCCAACAACCTGGCATCCTCCTGATCGATGAACTGAATTAGCACGGGGAAACTTAGATAAGTTAGAAGTGGCGGGTGCAGTGGGCCTACGTGAATTATAGCTTCGTGTGAATCAATAACGGTTCACATTGGTAAAGCATCATTGTTGACGAAGATCAAATCGAAAATGCATGCTTGAAGCCGTCAATTCAACGGGCTCTGTGTATATGTACATAGCCTCCTGACGAGAGATTCCAACACAGGTTTGGCCAATCGAAATCCCCATAAAGAAGATGCAAATCTTGCGAATTTAGAGAAAAAGCTATCGCCAAAATGGAGATGACAAGGCGCTCAATGACAGAAGCATTGCGAGATTGTTCGGATGCAACTTATCAGCAGACTGAGCGTCATAGCAACGTCAATGTTGATGCAGAGACGCTAAAAGTCTGCATCAATTCGAAAATCATTACAGAATGAACGGAATCCTCTTCTGACAGCTATCAGAACACCTCCTCCGCGAACTTCTTTTCCTGGCACCTCTGGATCACGGTCGCTCCGAAACACCTAGTATTCGTTACCAAAAAGCTGGCCAAATTTAATACCGTGAAACTGGAAGCATTTTTTCAGTTTTTGATTTTTTTTTAATAACGAAGCAATATTTTCAAAAACGGATTTCGTACACATGTAGAGTATGGATCAAGGTATCTTCTGATTTTTTTTCGTGTTGAAAAAGTTTTTCATTTTTTCAAAAACCATGTTTTTGGGAAATTTTGTTCAAAAATGGTTTCTGCAAAAACGAAACACATTTTCAAATTGTCAAATTCATGTGAACTACGGCACACCTATTCGTGGTTGACGTCCGTGCTGTCTCGCTGGGAATACTTTCAGATTGAAGGAATGCAATCCTTTGTTCTGTTTCGTTAATTTAGTGATAAGTTTTTCTTTGCCCATGGCCTCGAATAGACCGAGTATTTTAACTCTCGATTTCAAATGTTTCTCGATTTCTTTGTCATACACCAAATAGTTCAGAAGCAGTAGTTGTCAACTTCTCTGTATGATCCTTTGATTAACATCTCACAGTGACCTAGCCGTGGTGTTTTTCCAGGCTGGCTCAATTATGGGGTATACATAGGACATTTCATACAAGATAATAATTCATATTACATCGAATACAATAATGAAGATTTAAACGTTTCGCGAAAATAACAGATTTAAACGTAAAGTTTTTCCCGTAATTTACAGATTTTCAAGTTTTATCTGTATAATAATGTTCCGTGGGAAATTCCTAGAGGAATCCCGGAGGAATTGTTGCAGCAATTTCGGGAAATTTTCTGGAAAAAGCTTTTTGCGAATTCCTAGATTCTCGCTGGTGGAATTCTTGAAATAATCCGGAGAGTAATTCATGCCAAAAAAAAGTTCAGCTTATTGGACACAGTGGCCTAATTTCTCCAATAGCGTGAAGGAAAAAAATCTAGGAAGAATTTCCGAAAGAATGACGATAACATTTTTGATGAACTTCGGGATAGCAAAATAGCTAAATTCGTTGTGTACGATGTTTCTCTAAACTTATGTCGCATTAGGTGAATTGTCACAACAAATGCAGATTGCGACATTATCATTATTGTCGTGCGATAGTTGAATGTTGATTCAGTTATTACAACCCATGATCAGAGCCGTAGCCTGCGGTTGGCCAGGTTGACCCCCGCCAAGGGCGATAGCCTCAGAAGGGCACCGAAAAGGCCTAAGGCTAGAAGAAAACAGAATGATACTATTGTTTTCTTGAATATTATCAAGATTTCACTATTTTCAGTATCTAGGATTGATAATTTGTTTTCTTTTAGGTTTTCCATATTCTCAAAAAATCAGTATTCTCAAGTTAATTTTGAACATTTGCTATTATGTCTCTAGGAAATTTATCTACTGTTCTATTTTGGGATACTATTTTAGGTTTTTAATGAGCGAAGCAAAATCAATATGCTTTCAAAGTTCTAGTGAAAGTTCTTTCTAAAAGTACTTTTTTAAAGTTCTTAAATATGTTCACAAGAGAATGTCTTGAGGCTATTTCTAAAGATTTTCTACGCATTCATTAAAATATTTCTTTTATTCCTTCAGAAATTCAAGATCTGGGATATCTAGGAATTTATTCAGATATAAGTCAAAGCATTATTCTTTATATTTCTCTAAGGATTTTATTAGATAATCTTACAAATTTTCCACAAGAAATTTCGGCAGATATTCCCAAAAATTTTCAGTGATAGATTTGTAGATTTTCTTCAAGGATACCTTCAGAAATTCCTTCACAGATTCCTTCAAAAAATCTTAAAACTTCTATTTCTCAATACTAATATTCCACATTTTTCTTATTTGTTTTTTCCTGGAAAATGTTCAATGATATTTTTTTATTTTCCAGAATTTCTTTCACAAATTCTAGTAGATAATCCTGCAAAAATATCTTTAAGGTTCACTTTGAAACTTTAAATTTCCTCAGTAGTTCCTCCATAGATTCCTATAAAAACATGCTGCGATTCCTTTAGAAATCTCTTCAGGGATTCCTTCAGAAATACCTGTGAAAGTGCTTCAGAAATTATAACAGATTTTGACGATTTTATACTATGTATATGTTTTTTGTCAATTAACTAAAATTTCCTTTAGGATATCTTGTATAGATTCCTTCATAGAGCTTACAAAATCTTTCATTAATTATTTCCGAAATTGTTCACTAGAGATTGCTCTATGAATTTCTGCTAGAATTCTCCTAGAAATCTTTCATGAATTTTCTCGTAAATTCCTCCAGAATACCATTAATTTGGAATTATTATAGAAATGTATCTGAGTATTCTGTTGAAAAATCTTCCATTGATTTTATACCAAATTTCTCCAAAGGATACTTTTAAAAGCCTTCCATGGATACCTTAACAAACTTCAACAGAAAAATCCGTTAAAAATTCTTCCAAGTACTCTTTCAGAAATTCTTCCAGTATTTCACTACAAATTCCTACAGGCTTTCCTTCAGGCATTTCTTCACGAACTACTCCAAGAATTACTCCATGAATTCCATTGGAAATTTTGCTGATATGTCTCCCGGAATTCTATGTATACCGGATATTCCTGCAAGAATTACTTCAGTGATTCCTGCATGTATTCATTCTGTAATGCCAAGAGGAATTCTTCCAGAGATTCCAATAAAAGCTCAAATGGAGATTTATTTAGGAATTCCTTCTAGTATTCATCCACATCGGATGGTTCGTCTATGATTACTGAAAATTTTCTTACAGATTTTCTGGAAAATATTTTGATAGAACCAAATGAAAACAAAATTCAGTTGAAATTCCGTGGTGAACTCGCCTAGGGCGAAAAGCCACGTTAATAAAGATTCAAAAAAAAAATCAGTTGAACATAAATTTCAGAAAAGAAAAGAAAAACACTGTAAGATTTCTTGAAGAAATTCATGCATCATTTTTTTTAGGAATCTGAAATATCATTTCTAATTATTGTTAGAGAATCTTAGAGAACCCCGCACTGTGCTTCAATGGGGCCGATGATTTTCTCAGGGACACCCTTGCGCCTGAGGGCTCCCCAGATGTTTTCATGATTGAGATGATCGAAAGCTTTTTCGTAATCAATGAACACCAGGTAGAAAAATTCTTCGAACTCATTAATTTGCTTCAAGATGCTACCACAGACAAACAGACGTAACACCTTGAACGATTTTCATGGAAATCCATCGCCCAGTTCACACTACCATCACCTGGTGGAAAAGTTGCACGAATCACTGTGTTGTGCAATATCGTCAACAGAAGGCGCTAGTGTGAAACGTCAAACGCATAGAAAAACGATGCGCGCGCTCGTGGTTGTGCCACGTTAATAAAGATACAAAAAAAAAATCAGTTGAACATAAATTTCAGAAAAGAAAAGAAAAACACTGTAAGATTTCTTGAAGAAATTCATGCATCATTTTTTTAGGAATCTGAAATATCATTTCTAATTATTGTTAGAGAATCTTAGAGAATCTTGAAATCCAAATGTGTTCGTACTTCAGCTTGTATAAGGGAAACAAATTTTGGAAATTTTCTGGACAACTCCCATTGAAATTTCCAAAGAAAAACACTTTTAAAAAATTGGCATGAGTTTGTGTCTTCGAACCACCGAAATCAATCGTTTCAAGAAATTTATAAAAATAAATTACTACCGTAAAACGGGGTATCTTTGATAATGCGGGTAACTTTGATAGCGCGGCAGGCATTGTGTAATTTATCTTATTACTATGATTCCTTCAACCAGTTAAGAAAAAGGTAAACGTAAATCAATTCTATACATATGAAAGTTCATCTTAGACGTATTTTTATTAAAATCTAGTTTATATACAACTTTTTGGACAAAAAATAAAAATTGTTGATATTTTTGTCATTTATCAACCCCTTCAAACAATCTGCTATACGACTTCGTTACAACTATTTTTTCAATGAATGGACGCTTATTATCGATAGATTCATCATAGTAGATTCCAAATCTGGCCTTGAATCTCTTAACGAAGTGTGTTTTAACGAAATAGAAGCAATTTTGTAAATTGGGATATTAATCTCCATACATTGATAAACGCCTAAAAGTATGCAATGCCCTTGTAATTTCATGTAAATAAATATGTGTTGTAAAAATTTGTTAATAAAACATTAAAAAACTACCCAAAAAAAAACTAATAATGAATGACATGTAAGCATATGTTGATGTATCGTTAAGGATTTATTATTACAAAGATAATGATTTTTGATAGCTAAATTTATTGTGTTTTGCACTCAATACTCAATACTCATTTTTAGATGTAGAATTTAGTAAAAAATCAATGTTTTGATACAAAAATTCTATCTTATATATTCCACAAGCTTTCTATCATCATGTTCATACTCCTAAGATTTCAATGTGTGATTATTTTTTGAGATTTGATGTGTTTTTAGGGCATTATCAAAGTTACCCCAAAATGAAAATCTGATTTTCGGTTTTATGAAAAACTATAAGTTATCCAAAATATTTCAGATTATCGAATCTTTTATTTACAATTGATAACTGATACCCCAGTACTTGTTTTAAAAATATAAAACTCGGGGAAATACTGTTACATGTAAAAATATTGAGAAAATTCGCTGAAAAACTATCAAAGTTACCCCATTTTACGGTACAAAGTTTTGCTAATTAACAATGTCCAATTGTCGTGGAACGCCAATCTAGATACTTGCCAAGGGCGCCATGGGACCACGCTACGGCTCTGCCCATGATGTTAAGACAATAAATCAAATGAACTCGGGCATTTTTGTGCTACCAGATTGCAATATTTGGCAATCACACTTCAAACGTTTGAAATAAAACCGTGAACTGGATTTATTGGAATATTTACTTTGTATCCGTTGAACTGCAAGCTCCTTCGTTGATTCCAAGACTACTCAAGCTCCTCCAATCCGCTTGTTTTCTTCACATGTAACCTCCACAAATTTCCACTGGTTCCAAACACTCAATCAATACTTATCCGCTTGCTTCCTTCGCTAAATTTCCGCTTTAATCCAAAAGCTCACAATCACGTAAAAAATCACGATCACAACACAATACACAACAACCGGCGGCGAAAGAATCACGAACTCGGACTCGGTTCTTGTTGCTGAACCAGGGACCTGGTTGTTTTCAACCACGATTGGTGTGCTGAAAAGAAACTGCGGCAACCGTCATAAAATTGGAATTCTAAACCACACTGCTGCTGCTGTTGTTGCCTTCAGCACACTACCAGCTTCACCGTCATTCGACGGCATCAATTTATGGCACGAACACGACTTTCACTTTTTTTGTGTTGTTTTGGGGTGCTCCAAAGAACAGCTGTGTCACAGCGACGAATTTTTCAGGCTCGAGAATCACTCTTCTGGTGGGCTCGGGGTTGGAATTTTTACCGGTTTATGATTTGGATAATAAAGGACCTTTGGAATGCTGCCTTGAAGCAGGGTTTGAGCTTGACGATGATTCGACGTCGAAGTAGATGTAGAACTTACACGATTCACTGAAATTCCTCTTGTTTGGAAGTTGCTTTCCTCAATCGGGCCGTATTTGGGACTGAAGCATCAAAACACTTGTTTGTGGTTAAACTTGTTTACAAACACTTTGCGATTCTGTAAACATTCCACGAATTCTTCGGAAAGTGTCCCCTTCGCTATCACTTTACTCAAATCCTCCCCGATTATTCAATAATTAACACGGCAATTTCACTTTTCCGGTTCATCGGATCAACGACAATAACAACAACATTGACGGCACTCAAAGCGGAATATCTTCCTTTTCTCTTCACATCGGAAAGAGGACGAAATCGATTTTCACACCCTCCGGCCACGATACGTAGCGTGCTTCATCCGTTCTACACACTCTTGGGGCACTCTTTTCCCGTCCGTTCGCAAACGGATCCAATTTCACCTTCCCCTGGAATCCTTTTTCACTCGTATCCTTCCCAATCACCTGTCAGTATTTTTCACTCTCTGACCGAGGCTCTCGTATTTCCGCCTCCCTCGTACGGACGGACCGTGGGAAATTCCGAATACTCCTGCTTTACCGCCCGATTCGGCCCGATAATCAACAATTCCGCTTGGCCTAGATCCTTCGAATCCCGTATTGGTCAAGATTAATCCGCGCGATTCCACAAAACGCACCAATCCGGTCCGACCGCCATCTAGGGGCCACCAATTTTTATCCCCCAAAGGTAGGCAACCCGTGCACTAGTTAATTCACTGGAAAAGAACACTCCGACGAGCACCGACCGCGAGTACGACAGCGGCGACGATTTTCCGTAAGCACCTTCTGAACCCAACTGAAGCTCCCGTATCTCCCACGGTGGGAAAAGCTGGCTGCTGGCCCGCTGCTGGTTTGATCGTCGGTTCGGTCGAGGACGACGCCCGTTCCTACCAGTCGGTCTCGTTCAACGTGCTCTGGTCGAGAGCGGGAGAGAGATGCGAAAAATCGACGAGCATGCGTGTTGGCATGGATCGGGGTCCGATGGTGAGATGAGACTAGGATCAGCTCACCCCTATTTTAGAGAGACCACAGTGAGACGTGAGCGCTTTAAAGACAGCTGTTTTTCCATGACCTAGGTGAGGCCTGTGGGAGTGTGCGTGTGATCCGGCGTAGGTCCCCCGAACCCCCCAGCAGAGGATGGAGAGAACTTGTGGGAGGTGGATGACCGGTCCCTGCTGGGACGAGGAAATGGGTTGACGTGTTTGTACTTATGCTAGGAGGAAACGATTCGTGGACGCGCCGCAGACAAACTGACGATGGATGGTGGCTTACCTACCTGCCTATGTTGGGGCGTACAAATGGGGGAGGCAAAGCGAGCATATTTTAGTTGAAAAGTAAATATTTGTGAGGGATTTATTGTTCTGCGCTGCTTGGAGGGAGCTCATTAGAGCGGATAGGATGATGGTGTTTTTTTTATCTCCTACAAGGAGATATCGCACCTGGTGGAGGGGATCGGCATGAAGAGGCTTTCGGGGATTAGGGAAGCCTAACGTGTGAAGCGGATGATGCTAGAATGATGAACAACATTATGAGGATTACGGTGATGACTGGTGTGTCTGGAAAATGTTTTCATTGAATCATTTGTCTGGAGGTAAGTTTTCTCACGGTGGTGATGGAAATTGAGAGGAACGAAAAATGCTTCAAAGCGCTTTCAGAGTGGAATAATCGGATTATGGCTTTCGTAGTTATACATTTTTTAAAGAATTATCATGCATCGCAAGTTTAAATCTTTACAGTTTAATAGCACGTTAATTGAACCGGTTAATGCATTAAAAATTGTCATTCTTTGAACGGCATCAATCCCGACAGCAAATACCAATAGACTTTATTAGTAAAACCTCTACAGGGATTCTTTCAATCTGGAGATTCGGAAGCTCTGGAGAAACTTTCGATTGAACTTTCAGAAAAAAATGAAACTTCATGGAAATCCTTATGGGATTCCACATGCTCTAGATTGTAGTGAAGTTTTTGTTGAAATAATGAATTATTCCCAAAATCCCTGGAGCAATGCGTTCAAGAGTCATTGAAGGCCAGGTCAAATTTCTGTCGACTTGCTTTATTCTGTTCTTGTGGCTGCGCCGCCATGAGCCTCTGGGTCTGCCTCTACTGCAATGTTCTCCTCCTCTCCTCTTCTTCTTGGCGTAACGTCCTCCTGGGACAAAGCCTGCTTCTCAGCTTAGTGTTCTATGAGCACTTCCACAGTTATTAACTGAGAGCTTCCTCTGCCAATGACCATTTTGCATGTGTATATCGTGTGGCAGGCACGAAGATACTCTATGCCCAAGGAAGTCAAGGAAATTTCCTTTACGAAAAGATCCTGGACCGACCGGGAATCGAACCCGTCACCCTCAGCATGGTCATGCTGAATACCCGTGCGTTTACCGCCTCGGCTATATGGGCCCTTCTGCAATGTTCTGCTGGGTTCCAATCTAACGCTTGCTTGCAGATTTCGTTTCCGCCCACCTCCACGTAGCCTCCCGAAAGTGGTGATAGTATACATTCTTGCCTCACTTGAGCGACGACCTGAATGGGGTACGACAAGACTCTGCACGAAAAAACCCTGCACTGTGCTTCAATGAGGCCGATGATTTTCTCAGGGACACCCTTGCGCCTGAGGGCTCCCCAGATGTTTTCATGATTGAGATGATCGAAAGCTTTTTCGTAATCAATGAACACCAGGTAGAAAAATTCTTCGAACTCATGAATTTGCTTCAAGATGATACCACAGACAAACAGACGTAACACCTTGAACGATTTTCATGGAAATCCATCGCCCAGTTCACACTACCATCACCTGGTGGAAAAGTTGCACGAATCACTGTGTTGTGCAATATCGCCAACAGAAGGCGCTAGTGTGAAACGTCAAACGCATAGAAAAACGATGCGCGCGCTTCTGGTTGTGAAAGCCACAACTATGAAAATTTAAAATGATTGTTAAATGCGTGGTCGATGGAAATTTCGCAAGTGTTACGTCTGTTTGTCTGTGATGAGCGGAGCTTGACAATATGGTTCACACAGGATCGTCCAGCATGGAACCCTGCATGCTGCCGTCGGAGAGTTGCGTCAATCTGCTCCTGTATCTGGTTAAGGATCACTTGACGAGTTGACGAGACAGGGAGTCCACCCACGCTCTTTTGTCCCGTCTACTTGAGCGCTTTACTTCCTTTCTGAGAGCCGGATAGCGCTGACGGGCTACGGCTTTGGCTCCTCGTGTTTTCGCTCGCTCTATCGCGGTTCTGGCGTTCCTTTGATCCTCTATATACCTCCAGATAACCTGTGAACCACTGCTTTCTCTGGGTGCGTTGCTCACCCAAATTATTCTCGCTGATGGCGATAAAGGCGTTCTTGATGGCGCTCAATTTAGCTTCTACGCTTCCACATTCCGGAATACCCGCAGCACGGTTCTCTAGCTCCTCGACGAAGGACCTTTTCACCGCTGCGTCTTCCAGTCGGCGTGTGTTGAACCGGCGCTCGATTTTCTCCTCCTGTCGATGGATCCTGGCAATGCGCAGTCGGATCTCGCCGATTAGGAGATGATGGTCGGACGCAATGTTGACGCTACGTTTGTTCCGCACATCAAGAAGGCTATGTTTCCATTTTGATACATAGTGGTCAATTTGATTTTCCGTGACCGTGACGCCATCACGGGAAACCCATGTCACTTTGTGCAAAACTCTGCAAACATGACCCATGACGTGCTCAATATCCGAGTTATCGGAACCAGCCTTCGCGTTGAAGTCGCCCATGAGGATCCTGATATCATCTTTTGGAATCTTCCACGACAGGATTCAGTTGGCTGTAAAAGTTATCTTACAATTCGGCAGCATCGGTTGGCGCGTAACATTGGACCATGGTAATATCTGGAACCCGTGTTCTGAATCTGGCAACACTTACCCTCTCATTAATAGGTTCCCACTTCATGAGCGCTGCGTGGGCGTGAGCGCTGAGCAGGAAACCAACTCCACGATGGCGAGAAGCGTGTTCACCTCGCAGACCAGAATATAGCAGAATTTGACCCGACGCCAATCTGTGTTCTCCAAAGTTCGGCCAACGGACTTCGCTCAATCCTAGAATCTCAAGCTTCATACGGCATACCTCATTGGCTAGTTGTGCCAGTTTACCTTGCTGGGCTAGAGTTGATACATTCCAAGTTCCAATTCTTGTCCGTTGTTTCGCGCTAAAAAAAACGTTGCCGTCGAATCAGTTCGTAATCTTTCATTTTCGGTTTCTGTAACGGTTTTTGGGCTTCGGAAACAGTAGGATGATGGCTTATGGTCCCTTATCCACCGCGGTGGGGCTACCACCTTGGTAGGGTAAATCGCTAATCGATGAACACTCCCAAATGTTGAACAGTTTCTGAATATTTTATTATAAATCTTACTTAAATAATTTTCATCCAACGTGAACGTATGATGTAGATGCATATACATGTTGGTCACGATATTGCTCTAATTAAGTTACAAAATTATACATATTTTACGTCAAAAAAATTTATTGAAAATTTTATACTGCTGATGACACGAAAATTACGCAATTTTTAAGATTAATTTTAAGAAATTGCAGTTACGAAATAAGCTTTGCGGACAAATCGACCACAAACATCAGAGGCACATCAACTGGAAGGATGTCCTTAATAGTTTAAAATTGTTTAAAATCACATTTTCATTGTAATTTAATTTAAAACAATATTTTTCTTATCACTCTATCATTATGCATCCATGATCCAACTGTTGAACACTGGCATAACCTACGATGTTAGCATGACTGCTAGGATTTTTTTTTTCAGTTTACCTAACCGTACATTTCATGGGGTTTCAAAGGCGTTCCAGGGATGTTCTAGGGATGTTCCAGTGGGCTTCAGAAAGATTCCACTGGTTTTCAATGGGTTTCAAGGGCGTTTCAGAGGTGTTCAAGAGGAATTCAGAGTGTTAGGGGATCCCAGGAGTATTTCAAGGCGTTCCAGGAGGCTTTTGGGAGCAATCCAAGGGTTTTCAAGGGATTTCAGGGTCGTTCCATGAGTGTTCTTGGGGGTTGAGTGGGTCCCATGGGTTTCCAGGAGAGTTTCAGGGGCTTTTAAAGGCGTACTTTTCTTCTGTCGTTTTCGCTTCTAATCAAATTTTTTCAGCCATTTTTGCATCTAGTCATCTTTAAACCGATTTTAGTCCACTTGAGCTCTCTTCAAATGTGCGATTCCTTGTCATTTAAATGAATTGTCACTAGCTCGGACTAGCTGGGCACAAAACACGAAAAACCCGGAAAAAAATCCGCCAGAGTGAAAAAATATCGGATGTCGGGTCAAATTTTATCAAATGTTGGACCCACATCGGGTAACTGTCGTGTCTATGTTGGGTTTGGTGGCCAAAATAAAAACAGGTGAATGATAGGTTGATGTCGGGTTATACGTCATTAATTACGAACAAAGCTTCAATCGTTCAACAATTGGGTTTTTTAATTAAGAAAAATGTATTGATTTTTTGATTTTATACAAAAGAGCACCTTTTTCTGAACCACCATGATTTTTTTCAGATTTTTAGAACTTCATTTTGGTACCTAAAATCGCTTTTGAAGAGATTTTTCGAAATCACCTTTTGACAGCTGGCCAACTGCTTGACAGCTCCGCCCAGTACAAAATGCGCCGAGGGGTGATTCGACAAATCGCTCCCATACTAACTTCAAACTGATTTTCAAATAGGTTCCCGGGCACCAAAATTCATGAAAATTTTGATTTCGGCTCAGTTTTGCATGCAGATTCTGAATATGAAATTATCTCAACACCGCTAAAGAAGCCAATTGACGAGAACCGTCCAACATCAGGATGAGCTAGCTTAAGAAGGCGTTCAACATTACGGTTACAGACTTCCCATACAAATGTTCTATTTTTTCTTAGAAAATGGAATTTAAGGGAATACAAATTCACCGGGCAGTATAAGATCCCTATACACAGGGTCGAATACTTATCCAAAAACAAAATCAATGCTCAAACATATTGTTTGACTCGATCGATTTTTTATTAGTGTCAAATAGTTCTTTTCTTGTCAACACTATTTGATCCTGTGTACTTGAGGCCTTAGTTAGTTTGGTTAACTCACAATAGGTCGCCAAAAAAGTATCTAGTTTATATTGACATTTCTTTCACCACTACACCTCTGCACAGCGTTTTATTTTGCCGATTTCGTGCGCTTTTTTAATAACTTTTTAACCATTGACTTTTGCGATATAATTTCTTCGGAGAAGTTTGTACATAAGACAAAGCGCATCTTTGACATGAAGAGTTAGATGATCAATCCACCTATAAATGAGATGAAAAAAAAAAAAATTTCAAAAAATGCAGATAGGCGTTTGGTGTCTTCAGCAAAGTTGTACAAAATGCAATTTTGAACAACTTTGTCAAAGACGTCATAATACTAAATCTCATACTTTACTAGATATATTGCGTTGTATGTGCATAACCCCTAGAAATCATATATTTTATCATAACTTTTTAACGGATTTTTTTACGTTTTTTTGCGTCTTCTACAAAGTTGTTTGGAATGTAAAAAAACACATTTTTTGCTAACCATCGAAAAACGCTAGCTTTTGGAATAACAAATTATGTACAAATTAATGATTTTTAAAGGGTAATTTGAACCCTTCTAACTGCTGTCGGCGCAAAATGACGCAGAGAACCGTTTCGAATAATGAAACAACTATATTTCTACTATATGAAAATGGCTTAAGCTTTTGTATGCAAGTGTATGCTTAATGTGTTATGGTAAATAAACAAACAACTATCAAATATTGGAATTATTTAATAACTTCTTAATTTAACGAGATAGAATGTCGCAATGTTCAGCAAAATTGCGTATTTTTGTTTGCTCAATATCTTTGCAGAACATGCAAATAATGTAAAAATTCAGGATCAAAAGTTTTAATAAAAATAAGTTTCTGAGTGATTTATCAATATGTTCATTTTGTGCCGAAAGCAGTTAGACGAATTCAAAGTAACCCTATAAAAATCAGTAATTTGTTAATTACTGTTATTTCAAAAGCTAGCGTTTTTTGGTATTCAGCAAAAACATGTATTTTCACATTCCAAACAACTTTGTAGAAGACGCAAAAAATGTTAAAAATCTCGTTAAAAAAATATGATGAAATGTATGATTTCTAGGGGTCATGTACATACAACGCAATATATCTCGTAAAGTATGAAATTTAGCAATATGACGTCTTTGACAAAGTTGTTCAAAATTGCATTTTGCACAACTTTGTCAAAGACATCAAACGTCTATCTGCATTTTTTAGAAAAATATTTTTTTTTCTCACTTTTAGGTGGATTGATCATCCAACTCTTTAGTCAAAAGATGCGCTTTGTCTCATGTAGAAACTTCTCCGAAGAAACTTTATCGCAAAAATCAACGGTTGAAAGTTATTAAAAAAGCGCACGAAATCGGCAAAGTAAAACACTGTGTCTGGTACTAGCCTTTGGTTGAAGGCCTTGAGAGTACATTGGTTAATTTTCATCCTACGAAAAACAAAGGATTGAAGCGCTGTTTTTTTTTGTTTCTTATTTAATAATTTTTTGTTTGAAGTGAACACGCATGAAAACAAAAAGAACTGAATCAATCGGTGCCGTAATCGTTTGTTTACGGATAGGATAAATTTGGAATCGTGGAATTACTTATGGCACTCACACCCTATTTTTTATACAGAATATGCAGGGCTGCGATAAATTCTGTATAATTACAGAAAAGTCTGTTATCCCTGGCATCACTGGCCATGCAAGGAATAATTACAAATTATTTCGACACTGGTTTTTCATTTGGGACTAACTGACATTTTCGAGTTCTCTTCATCGATCCTCTCTTTGTGTTATCTCAGAATGTATATTGAGTTTTCCAAAGATTTTTTGGTTGAAATGCAAAGATGGCGACTACATGTTGCTATATAAACAAAAAGAATAATGATTTTGTTTGTTTTGATCAAGTTATTAGCGAAAGTGAGAGTCGATGAAGAGAAATCGATCAAGTCAGTTAGGCCCTTTATGAAAATTAATTGTCGATTTGGTGGGTGAGTACGACTGGAATATATTGATTCCGGAACCACCGCGCACTCAACACCGAACGTCAATCCTACCACCCACATCTGTACCACCGAATTCGCCACCACCTCGCCATAACACCGCTGCCGCCCCACCAACACCACTTCCACCATGCCCGCCAACGTCAACAACAGCCCCAAACATCCTGATAAACGATATTCCAGCACATCATCAAACAACCATCACCTCCGAAGAAGACGATCATCATCAAACCAATCCAGTCACATACAGATCGATGCCGCACATCCCCATGCTCACTAGGACCATCTCGAACATCCTGAAAAAAGAGTACAAAAACATAAGAATAGCCACACGCAACATAAAAACAACTAAATCGCTGCTCAAACCCGTTAAGGACCCAATACCCCCAAACGATCAAAATAATGTAATTTATAGCATTCCATGCAACGATTGCAACAATGTTTACATCGGAATGACTACGAATCATCTGAAAAAACGAATAAGTGGTCACAGATCCGATATAAACAGACTTGCCAATCAACCCTCAGACACCACAGAAGCAAAGACAGCCCTAACCCAACACATAACCACAGAAAAACACACATTCAATCTAGATGGAACTAAAATCATAGATCGCACTTTACGATCAACTGCCCTTCCCATGTTAGAGATGTGTCACATCCAAAACACTCCTAACACAGTCAACTACCGAACAGACGTAGATGGGCTCAACACAACCTATGCCGGTATACTCCATACTATCAAAACAAACGATTCCCGTAGGAAGCAAAGAAACGATAATGACAACACTACCACATACAGTTTAGGATTAGACCAAATCGACCAGTCGACATGGTCGTAAAGCTTTTAGCTATCCATCCCGCCATCTTCAAATTCACCGTTGACCATTGCTCAGTCTATCGTCTAGTGTAGTGCATGTCGTTGATAATTACCGTAGTATCCCAGTGTCCCAAAATTGTAGAACTAATGTACAAAATTGTAAGTCCAATTCCATAAGAGCTATTTCTATATGTTAAAATGAATGTAATTGATAGGTATACGAGAAGCTCCCTCCTAAAAATCCGGCAACACTTTATGTAACGAAGAACGGTTGACAGTGTAGGAAAATTATTTGTTATATGTAGTGTGATTAGTCTTTTCTAAATGTGTCCTATCCTTGTAGTTACCCCTTGAAAAAGGCTTAATAAAAAGCCGAAACGTCGGGAAAAGCAAAACTTGCCGTTTTGATTTACCCAAGACTGAGAAAGCCAGCATTCCGGAATTGTCGATTTGTATGATTCCTAAATCTTGATGTCCGTGTTGGGGAACGGTTTGCAATCTGAAAAAACCTGAAAGTATGCAATTAGGTCAGCGTTTCTCAAACTATGGGTCGCGACCCACTGGTGGGTCGCGGGCTGATTCTTGGTGGGTCGCGAAGGCTTGGGCGACATTGTAATAAATGTCTTAATTATCTTATGGCAGCTAGCCAGATACCGATACTCCCATGGATAATCGACAGAGTTATTTTTAGAAGTGCGGTTTCTCCTTAATTATATTCAATTTTTTGCAATAAGTCTTAGTCTATTACAGACTGTACTGTCGCTGTCGGTGTTCTGAAATCGATTCAGAAACTATGATTTTTCAATCAAAAGGGTTTTTGTTGTTGTATTTACACACTTAGTTCAGCAGTTAAAATATATAAAAAATATCAAAAAATCTGTAAAAAAAAATCTACAAGGAACCTTACTTTTACCGAACTTAAGCTTGTCTTTGGTACAATTATGGCGAAAGTCGATAATCTGAACTTTTACAGAAATCAGAGCAACTGAAAAGTGATTTCAATAAAATTATAAATAAAATAAGTGTGTTTGAAGGATATGACTAAAAATTTCAGGAGGATTCATCTGACCATCCAGCAGTGCTATAATTCTAAAAACTATACTTGATGTTTACCCACTTGCTGTTAATATTGATGAAGTTCTGCAGAAGTACAAAATTGCTACTAAATCTTCAAATAATTCGTATAAAATGTTTGTTTTTGTTTATTTCTAGTATATGTGAGAGAAAACCTTAAACCTGTTCTGTAGTGCTGTTTGGTGTCAGACTTGATTAGAAATTTGGAAACTTATCTCAAACTTTTGAGACTAAGAGTTTACCGAAACTGGGCACTTGGATACCTTAATCTTACTTAGACTTTTTCAAAAAGTCTAGGTTAGAACAATAAAAAAGCACTATCTTGACACTATTGTAGTTTGAAAACTACGCAACGTTAGTTGGAAGTGATAAAATGCATTTATTAGAAAGTCAGTCCAAAATTGCAAAAATGACGTATTTTATGATAATACGTACTGGTGGGTCACCAAATTCCTTAAAGATCGAAAGTGGGTCGCAAGCTGAAAAAGTTTGAGAACCCCTGAATTAGGTATACTGAGAGTAGTAACTGTTATTATATATAACTGTTATTTTACGTTTGAGCACTACAAATGCCCCGATGACAATCACGAACATAACGTACTAAGCGCGAAATGGAGATTTTTTAAGGCTAAAATATAAACGACTCATAAGAAAGTGATCATTCTTCATAAATAATTTCAAAAGACCCAGTGAAGAAACAGGGGTGTAAGCAGTAATAAATAACAAAATTTCCATAAACAAACAAAAAAAATGCATAAACAAATCAAAAGTTTCCATAAATAATTGATTTTTGAGCAATTAAAAACGTCAAAAATGCAATGGATAATTCAATTATTGCAATAAAAAAACAATTTTCCCACCAAAAAACTTCGAATTTTCCATAAAAAAAATTCGATTTTTCCATAATAAATTAAAAAATTCACAATAAAAAATATCGAAAAAGCAATAAATAATTCAAAAATTGCTTTTGAGGGAACGACTGCTACTTTAACTGGAAACTTTTAGTGGCTACGCAGTCTTTATTCTTAAAACGGGTTTATTGTTTACTCAACGTTTCGGCACTTAGGGATGGTGCCTTCATCAGGGGGAAAATAATTTTCTCGTTTTGTCTCTAGTTTTTCGGCTAACTTTAACTGTCCTGATTTTAGTTTTTTGGTACACGACTGGGTAACACTTCGTGAACCTACGTGGACTTTTTACTACTCCACAAAAAGTCCACGTAGGTTCACGAAATGTTACCCAGTCATGTACCAAAAAACTAAAATCAGGACAGTTAAAGTTAGCCGAAGCACTAGAGACAAAACGAGAACATTATTTTCCCCCTGATGAAGGCACCATCCCTAAGTGCCGAAACGTTGAGTAAACAATAAACCCGTTTTAAGAATAAAGACTGCGTAGCCACTAAAAGTTTCCAATAATTCAAAAAGTACAATAAAAAATGACGAAATTACTCATGAAAAACAAATGCAGGAAAGTATGAGACAGTGAAATGCTGAATCGCAATTATATGATTGAAACGACTGAAAAACAATTTACCGAGCAATTGCTTGCTGTCCGAATTGCATAAATAAAGCATTTTTTTATTTGTTAATGGAACTTTTGTTATGTATTACTGCTTACACCCCTATTTCTTCACTGGGACTTTTCGAATTATTGTCTGCCGATTTTTTAAATAAAAGAACTTTAATTCTGTTATTTTTTCTTTTCTAAATCTCATGCAGAACTAATAATTGACTACTTTAAGAAATCATGCAATACTGTATTCAGAAAACTAATTTTATTTCTTGATGATTATTTCTTGAGTAAATACTACGCTGCCGTATGCAGCATAGGTTGTCCCTGGTTAACTCTCGAGCAGTCGCGTCTTCGACCACTATTACCGATACGCGACACCACGCTCACGCTGTGACCCTACAATTTTGCAGCTCTAGCCTCCCGTGAAACACTTCACCACACAACGGTTTTAGAAAATGTCAAGCAATTTTCCATATACTCCTCCTGACATTAAGATAATGAAATCAATAATAAATGAGTTCACGATTGGCTCATGTGGTGCTTCCTGCTGTCGCCCGACATGCTGGTGTCAACTCGTCGACATCCTTTTATAAACACACTATCGTCGTCGGCGTGTTCGTCGCACGATTGTAGTACCTACGACGCTTCTTCTATCGATTCTCGCCCCTCCCCCCGGCGGGTGAGATGGACGGACGACGGATATGGAAAGTATAAACATCATATGCATAACCAACATACATATTGCTTCCACTTTCGTCCTCGCACGTTGATTGTCGCATCGTTTCTGCTGTCCGTCCATATGTCAATCGATAAATAAAATGTGTTATGAAGGGGTATCGGAAACGAGCAGATACCTATAGGTACATACTAAAGGCACTTCTTTCTGGTAGTGCCACATTTGCACAATCAACGATCAATTGAGTGCTTTGGCGCGTTGCGTTGTGTTTCTTTGGATACCTATTTGCTTTTCAGTTTTTTTTTCAGTTGCGTACAGTTTTCCTATTTTCTCTCATGAGACGTTAGCAAGGTATACGATAGAGTCGTTTTTGAATGTTACCCGGATTCGTTTTTAAATCCTATCACAACGTCCCTTACATTCAAAAATTACAAAAGAAATCGCAGCTGAACTTACTAGCAAAAACCACCCTCTGTATCATCAGACTTCAGCGTTTTGGCATTAGGGTTATTTTTGACACAAACCGTACACTACGTCAGCGAGCTGGTGCCAACGTGATTCAAAAGGAAGGTTAAGCTACGCGTGAGAATTCCAGATATAACTCCTGGACTCATTCATAGAAACACTCCTGGAAGAAAACAATTGTGGGTAACAGTCTAGAGGACTCTGAGAATTTCCGAAGAATTTTTAGTTTAATCTCTTGGAAGAGATTTCAGGGAGGCTGCTGCAACTCCTAAACGGATTCCAGGATAAACAACTGGTATAAATCCCGGAGGTAATCCGGAGGAGAATAACTGAACATAACTTATACTAGATAACGAACAGCATATACGACACCCCGCGGTCTAATGAAGAATTTACCGTTGACGAAAAGTTTGTCCGACTGGAGTGGTGATCGAACCCACTTTAAGTGGCTTAAAATACGCCTAAACGGCTGAAGCTGCTAACCGCACCGCCACAAGGCCCACTATTTACTTGAAATAACTGCAAGGAACCATTCCTGAAAGTGAACCCCAAATCTAAAAAGTTACGAAAATCTAGAAAAAAACAAAAACATCGAAATAGGTAGACGTGGAACATTTAGTTGAATATTACGGGAAATTTATGTGATTTATATAACGTTTACCGAAAAAAGTAACTGCAGGAGGAACGTTGAATGCGGGATGACCAGATCGACAACAAAGCTAAGTATTATTCCATTTTCTATCTCCTAATCAGCCGTATCCTGTTCCCTTCTTTTTTTCTGATAGGCTAAATCAGACTTGCAATAACCAACATGCAACAAAATGGATCTAGCGATTGTTAACCGCCAATTAGGCACGATGATGACGTCACGTGCTATTGCATGTAGATTGAGATAACTATCATCGACCAGAATGAAAATAAATAATCTAAATTGAATGAATAGGTGACTAAACAGCTTGACAACTACTAAATAAATAAATTATTCAATAAATCAATAAATAAATGCTTGCAAATAAATAGAGCATCTCTTGATATTTTAATAATGCACCTAATGTGGACACATGAAAGCAAGATACAGACAAGTAAAAGGTACGTGCAGAAGCTGGGGAAAAAAACATGTGTCAGCGGAAAATAGGAAACGTATTACACTCGAAACATATGCAAGTCTGGGGACCATCCAGTCGGAAGCAGAAAGTCCCGTTTATCAAGAAGACCATAATCAGCACATACGGGTTTAGAAAGGGATATCTTACCGTGAAGCCAGAAACATTCGCTAGGTAAACACAGATACTCGTTCCTACGCCGGAGTGCCTGCAAGCAGTAAAAACCAAGCTGTCCTCGACCTAGCACATCCAGCTCAGTACTAGAAAACTGCAAGCACAGACGTGCAGGAGAGAGAAAAACAGATCCAGATGCTCGAGCAAACCAACAAAAAGTGAAGTAGAACATAGTAGAACACGAGGATCTCATAGCAAAACTGTCAACACTTGAAAGCTGATCGTCCCAAAAAGGCAAATGACAAAGTGAGCAAAGGATGGTCATTCAACGACAATACGGCAAAACGGTGAAAATATCAAAGCCACCGGGTAGGAGAGGTAGGGCATGTCGACAGTCAATATATGGTCCTACTTTCACGATTTTTTTTTTTGAGAAAAAATAAGGGAAAACATCAATAATATTTTACAAAAAACCCTGATTAATCCACCTAGTGGTGATAGCGCCTTTCTCGTCGAATATGTACTCATGATTTCGACGTAAGCCGAAGTGTTCCTGAATCCTGAGAATACTTTATTGAGAAAAGCAAGAATTTTATCAAAGCCATGATCGAATAGAAAAACTTATTGATGACACATATTCCGACGTTATGTTCAAAGTATAGGCAGAGCTTAAAAATATCAGAGCTCTCAGTTGACTGCTCGACCACCTTCACTGTCATTAAAGGCCAATCAATATGAAGACGATGATTACAAGCTAAGATATGTATAACCTTTTTCACAACCACAGATCACTTTGGGGTCGTCGACAAAGTTTTTTTCTGTACACTTCAGGCTATATTTTATTATCGCTGATTACAAGATCTATGTAAAATTGAACAATAAAAAAAATGCAAGCAAGTGAAATTTCCCAAACAAAATCCCAATAAAATTTCAACCACATTACAGAGCGCGAGGGCTCAACCAGTCACATCAGAATTTTGTGTAGTAACTTTAGACGCAAAAGGGGATTGAAACAAAATGTTCAGGGTTGTTGCGATTAAATTTTAATTTTCCCATACAACGTTGACTGTAAGGATGAGTAGGAATCTGAAATGGTGTGATTTGATGAGTTCTGAGATCACTTTAGTTTTGTCATGATGAAGAGAACAATTACACATATCTATCGCTTGCTATGATTTTGGTTCTGTAATACTGCTGGTAGTCTCTAATGTGGTTTGAGCCTATTTTCTTGCTAACCGGTAATCAGGTTATCAAAAAAGCCGCGATTTGACTTGTGGCATGCATAAGTTTGGTTAACTTTTGTATATGGCCACTTCCGGCGGGACACCCGGAACCACAAACACTACCGGTAGTTTCTAATGTAGTCTGGTTCTATTTTCTTGCTAATTGTTCATCGGGTTTTCGAAAAAGCCGCAATTAGATGTGTTGCCTGCATTACTTTGGTTCACTTATGTATTTGGCCACTTCCGGCGGGACACTCGGAATCGGTTCCGGAACACCACCGGTTCAGATATGGTCTAAGACTCTTTTCCTGCTTACCGTTCATCAGGTTATCAGAAAAGCCGCAATTGGGTGTGTCGCATGCATGGGTTTGGTTCACTTTTGTATTTGGCCAATTCCGGCGCGACACTCGGAACCGGTTCCGGAACACTACCTGTAGTTTCTAATGTGGTGTGAGCCTATTTTCTTGCTAACCGTTTATCAGGTTATCGAAAAAGCCGCTATTTGATGTGTCGCATGCATTGATTTGGATCACTTTTTTATTTGGCCACTTCCGGCGGGACACCCGGAACCGGTTCTGGAACACTAAATGATTGAGCACTTGATTGACACATTGAATTTTGTTTGTTGTCATGAACTACTACATCATCGTGAGCTACTATGTCACAAAGTAAGTTAAAAATAAGGTAATCAGCCAAACGTCAAACTTGGGTACCAGGGACCAAATGTAGTACTAGAAGTGGTACCCAGTTTGAGACCGAGTGCTACGACTTTATTTGGACTTTGCCTAAATGGCCATAACTCCGGAACGGCTGGACCGATCCGAACCTTTTTCAATAGGAAACAATGGGACCAGATTCCGCGTCGAATGAATCGTCGGTCATTAAAATCGGTTGAGGTTTACTGCCAAAAAGTGATGTGAGTTTTTTGTACACACACATACACACATACATACACACACACATACATACACACAGACATCACCTCAATTCGTCGAGCTGAGTTGATTGGTATATGTGACTCGACCCTCCGGGCCTTCTATCAAAAAGTCATTTTTGGAGTGAACATATAGCCTTTCCAGTACACTTAGTGTACGAGAAAGGCAAAAACCTTCTCGTACAAAATCGCTCGACCACGACAAACTTGATGTGTTACGTCACTGAACTATCACGCGAGGTGGAATCATATCGCCAGGTCGGTTCAATCTACATTGATTTTGCGAAGGCTTTCGACACGGTGCCTCATTTTACAATCGTAGAAAAGATGCCCCACCTTGGATTTCCTCACTGGGTGACAAAATGGCTGTATTCTTATCTCTCGGACCGTTCAGCATGCGTTTCAGTTAACTCTGCAACTCTGCAACGCGGTCCTGCAACTTCGGCATTTCCTCTCGAGTACCGTAAAACGGGGTATCATTGATCAGCGGGGTAACATTGATCGGCTTGACCGACCTTATGAAATGTTCAAACAAGCATTTAACATTGAATCAGTTTCTGCTATCGAATGGTATATCGTAATCTGCTATTATTTAGCTATTAAATGACATGTAATTCTAGAAAATTGAATTTCATAAACATTGAAATAAATCGATTTTTCCATAACGAGGCTTCGTAACGCAATGAGATACATGGTCAAACATTCATGCGTGGCATGAATACTAGATACAATATGAGGTTCGAAATCACTGTATTACTTCAATATGATATCCTAGAGTTGGATTTAATAAACAAAACTTTTATGAAAATGCTCTTTTTCAGTGAAATATACGATTTATTAAAAATAGGCTATCAAATCCGTCAGCCATTGCCTACCTTTAGGCGTTATTCGCGGTTTGGAGGATTTTAATCTTAAAATAATTCAAAATGTACATAACTTATAAGAATTTGGACAACATATTCGAAATCGGCGACCCCGAATTCAGTAAGTAAGGGTATTTTCAACACAAACAAACATTGATCACTGACATGATCAATGTTACCCCAAATCAACAAAATCAAAAATTAGATTAAAAAGTCTATTTAAACATGTTTGAAAGTTTTACAATACTTTTTCGAGTAGCTTAACACATAATCATAGGGCCAGTACTTGTTTTAAAAATATAAAACATGTAACATTTGCTATAACAAGAGAATTATTCAAGAAAGATCGAAAATTCTGATCAATGGTACCCCGGATTACGGTACCTCAAGGCAGCGTTTTAGGACCCTCGCTGTTCATCATTTTTGTGAACGAACTATACCAGCTGCTTGCATGCGGTAAGCTATCCTTCGCTGACGATTTGAAATTGTATCGTGTCATCACCTCATCGTTAGACTGCATGGCATTGCAAGAAAATTTGAACACGCTATTTGTGTGGTGCGGTGACAACGGGATGCTCATCAATGAAAGCAAATGCAAGGTTAAATCTTTCACTCGCTGCAACACTTCGGTCATCAATCAGTACTTCATCGGATCGACTCCAGTAGCGCGTGTTCATTCTATTAACGATCTCGGAGTTTTAATCGACTCAAAAGCCCGGTTCAACGAGCACATTTCTACAGTTATTGGCAAAGCGTGGTCAGCGTTAGGTTTTATTCATCGGCATGATTCGGATTTCACTGACGTCTACGCACTGAAAACAATGTTCTGCGCACCAGTTCGGAGCATTTTGGAGTATGCTGCACCAGTTTGGACACCGTTCCATTTAACGCACACGTTAAGGATCGAGCGTCTACAACGTAGATTCTTGCGGTTTGCGTTGCGGCAGCTTCCATGGTCGGATCCAACTAACTTTCCAAGTTATCCAGACCGTTGTCAGCTCATCAATTTAGAATCCTTGGCGGCGAGGAGACAACGATTGTTCGTCTTTAATCTCCTCAGTGGTAACATCGATTGTCCTACACTTCTTGGCGAAATTCCCTTAAATGTTCCACTGCGACGATTCCGTAGCTCAACGCTCCTTGCAATCCCGCTTCATAGAACCAACTATGGTCAAAATAGTCCTTTTTGTGCGTGTTTGAAAGCTTTTAACCTTCCTTTTGCATCACGTTGGGAACAGCTCGCTGGCGTAGTGTACGGTTTGGGTCAAAAATGACCCCAATGCCAAAGGAGGGTTAATGTTGTTAGTGCAGATTTCGATTTTAATATGTCTAAATTAGAGTTTAAGAATAGAATTAGGAATCTAGTTTAATCAAACAATCTGTGCGTCCATGACGAAGATAGTGAATAAATAAATAAAATCGAAAATTTGCATCAATATCGTCATTTCGGGTGAAATTGATCGACTTTTTTTGTCAACGTCAAAAATAACACTCCAAACTTAAAACAATATCTTGTACCGACTGTTCGAGCCCTCTAAGCAGAATACCCCAGAGTGTAACCAGTTTTGTACCTTTTAATTCCGCCCTATTTTGCTTATTCTTTGACAGATACGTGTATTTCAACTACCACTTGTAATCTTCCTCAGTGTCAGTTATTCTTGAAAAAAAAAAAAAAAATAAAAAAATTAAAACAATATGTTAGAAATGGCCATCATCTGTCTCGAGGGTTATTGAATGATGAGATGATTTAACATGTTTTACAGCCAATTAGTCACAACAATTCTGTATTTTACAAATTTAGCATGAGCATGAGCATTGGTGATCGTACACTTTGTAGTTGCTACTCCGTGGTTGACTAGAGCTAGCGGAATTGCACAGAGAACCAATAGAAGGGGCTTGGGATTAGTACACCTTCTTCAATGTACATGTTCCGAGAATTCGAATTTTAATAGGTCAATAACGGTGCCGGCCACGTCCTTACGGTCAACCGGGGAAGGGAAGGAATGTTAGTTGGACAACCGTTGCTACTAGAGGTTGTATATACTACTGTGCCCTCCACAGTTGTCACGGGAAGGAGTTTTTGTTGGTTGGGAGGGATTGGTAGTTACATAAATCAGGATTCACTTTGGTAAGCGTTGCAATCTATGAGCATAGACAAAACATATATTCACAGAATTGTGCCACCTCACATTTTGGAAGAATGGTGAGACCTTGAAAATTCTTAATAGGAATTTAGAGAAAGCCTTATGGAACCAAATATATCTTGCGTCACCTCGCAATTAAGAGGACTGGTGAACCAATATAAAATGTTACTTGCTTTTGATACTATGGACACGAAATATTGAGACAAAATTTTGTGCCGACACCAATTGTGACGAAACGTACTTATTAGGGAAAACAATACTGAAACACATTGAAAAAAAAGAATACTGTGGCCAGCACCTTTCAGTGGCGGACGGTACAGTAACATAGGAAAATTTTATTGATAAAAATGTGAATAGCGCGAATTTGCTCCGACACTTGAACTTTGTAATGCTTGTAGTGTAAATACACAAAAGAGGAGTATGAGAAACATATATGTGTGGGAGCGAAAGAGCTCCCAATGCTATAAGTGTGGCAAGGGCTGAACTTTCGGGCGTCGCTTGGCATCGCTACTGTCATTGCAAGTGCACGGGCGCCGACGACCAACAACGGCCGACGACTTCATTCGTAGCCGTCAGTCAGCAATCAGAAGGAAGCAAGACGAGTCGTCATCGTAGCCGTTACATCCCTTGTTGGGTGATTCCTTTCCCCGCGAGTTATAGTCGGAACCGCACAATGACGATCCTGTCAGGAGTTGCAGTTTTTTTTCACTGCAACAAAAACGGGAGGAAAGGAATCACCCGGCAAGGGAAACAGTGAAATTAGTGAACAGTGTTTTACAAGTCAATAATCCAAACCTGAGGCGGGTCGAAAGGCCGCGCATAGGCGGATCCGGAGGATCGCGCATTAGCGGTTATAAAACCGTGCATCAGCGGATTCAAAGAGTCGCGCATTTGTGATTAAAAAAACACAGCAGCGGATTTTAAGAATCGCGCATTAGCGGGTGGAAAACACCGCGCATGGCGGATCTGAAGTATCGCGCATCAGCGGATTCAAAGAATCGCGCATTAGCGGGTGTAAACCGCGCATCAGCGGATTTCAAGAATCGCGCATTTGTGATTGTAATATCACGCAGGAGCGGATTCCTGGAATCGCGCATTAGCGGGTGGAAATCACCGCGCATTAGAATTGAAGGAAAAAAAACACGAGCATCAGCGGATTAGAAAGATCGCGCATTAGCAGGCCAAAAAAAAAGACCACTTACTGGCGGATCGCAAGCATCGCGCATTACAAATTGGAAAGCATTACAGAGCTGAATAAAACAATACATAGAGGCGTGCAGCACAAAAAAAAACCTAACCTCATCGAATTCTCGTACGTTTTGTAAACATCGTCCTCAACATTTTTTTGAAAGCAAGAACCGCTATATGGACCGACACCGTAGGGAAGAAAGAGAAGGAATTAATGGTGACGTCACTGTCCAAGCTCTCACCGGCGGATTACACGCATTTTTCGTCGCACTTGTGTATCAGAAAACAGCACCGGCAATCTATTAATTTCTAAACCCTCTTTTATACAGCCATGTGGTTTCGGTGGTTTCATCTGTATGTAAACCAATGTTGTCACACACTGAGAGAGATCAATGAGAGTATAAGAAAGGCGTGAATGGAGAAGAACTGGTTAAACAGTGACGTAGTTATTTAGCACATTTTCGTATAGGAGCTCGTTTTGCTTGCAGTTGTACACGTTTTGACTAAACATAGTCCAAACCTGTCTAGTTCATTTGACAAGCCTGATTCAGTTCGTTCTACGATCCGTTTTATTGAATGAAATTGAGGTGGCGCGATAAGTTGAATGAAGCAAATGGACACGCAATGGTAAGGTACATTTACTAATACGCCATTCTAATGAAATATGAGTATTAAACACGGTATTAAACAGTGAGGTGTTGTTTGTGTCGAAATCACTTGTTTCCCGGGCCATGATAAAAAGGCTTAAGGAAGTGCTTGTGACGAACCGTTTTGCCGTACGAATCAAATTTTTCTCCTATCCGGCTGGCGTTTTTCAATCCATTTGGTAGCTATTGACCTCACGGCACCAAATCGGAGTTCGCCAGTTGGACTAGCGAAGCGAAGTTTTCAGCGAACTTTCTGTCATTCCTCATCCGACCCGACATGCATCCCTGATGTTTTCGTTTTCAGTCCGACGCCGTGTCGACAACCACGACTTTATCCTACCTGGACGGGCGTCTGTCAGTGCGAGCGCGCCAAATTTTGCGTGAGTGAGCATGTGGTGTTGGTGATTAAGGCGAAACGGTACGCTAGCCGCTGTGAATAAGACAAATTGTTTTGGTAATGTCGATCTGATTTTTTTTCGAAAACGCAAACTGAAAAGCATTCATTTACTAAAAACAGTAAGCGCACAGGTACCAGAAGTTAGCAAATCTGGAATTTTGTGTGACATTGGTTTTTGTTATCACAACGGAAAAATGTTTCTGAGTACCATGGTGAGTTCGTCTCATCTCACCTTAAGTTCGCTAGTAATGCCGTGAATTTTGAGCGATGCTCATTCTTCGGTTTTCTTCCAAATATACGCTTTTATTGGTGAAAGTGCTTCAGAAGCAGAGAAGAGAATTGTCGGACAAGAGAGGCACAAAACAAGCAACGAAGAAGGCGCGGCAAATAGTCTTTATATCATCTGGTAGCAAATGATGAAATGATCTCGATTTTATATGTTGGTGACAAAAGAAGCTGACATTTTTGCGTCCTTTTCAATTCGTGAATACGCAATTATTATGACCTTATCAAATCGATTTCGGTCTTTCATAGTCTTGAAGTTATCCGTTGAAAATCGCAGCGCAAAGCATAAAAACGTCTTAACGCGCTGTTCACGATTCTGTTCAAGTGTGGATAAACCTATGTCGCATTGGGTGGATTGTCACAACAAATGCTGGTTGTGACATTGCCATTATTGTTGCGCAATGGCTGACATTTTATTAAGAGTTCAGAAGGAAGTGGAAGCCACAGCATTCAAAATAGCGATTGAGAGTGAGCAAGCTTGATGTAACTGCCTGTTGCTTTTTGCCGCGCGCACTGTTTTCTATAGTTTGGCGTGCTTGTGGATTCGTGCCAAAGAGAGGCGGTACGCTGGATGGTGACGATTGTGTTCGACCACGTTGATGGAAACAATAGGCTGTGTTTTTTTTCAATCTTCACACACTAAGGTACGATTGGGTAGTTTTCGCTTTTCCGCACACAATCTTGTCAAAACAAACACGGAATAGAGATATGTGACATTTCAACATACGAACACTAGCGTGAATTTTTCCATACACAAAAATGCACGCTAATTCAAAGGCTATTCAGATTGCATATGCAAATATCACACAATTGATTTGAGTGAAACGGCTAAATAATGATAAAGCTAACAACCAAAGTAAGAGTGCACATATCTTCCCCCAACCCAAGGGCTGAAAGTCTCTCTAATAAAGACAAATCAATCAATCAATCTTCCCCCAAGTTTCACAACTACATCTACAAAATATACACGCACACATTAGAACGTGATTACCACTATTTCCTCAGTCATACCGGTCATGACCATGCTAGAACCCGAATTTCAATTATTTGTAACTATTTGGATAAGCTATTAACAATGAGATGATTTTAAAAGTGACATCTAAAGTCAACGCTAAGTAGAAACCAATATTGATCATTGATGGAAAAAAAACATCACTGCATTACTAAAATCTAAGTGCCCGAATAGGAAAAAAAAAACCTCAACGCAAGAATGGATATGGAGTCTAACAGCTGTATGTAAATATATGCAGCAGTACATATTTTATGTATATATTTTTGAAATACATATAAGTTCAATGCTTGTTCTAAGTGCAAAGCTCGATTGCAAAAATCTATGTTTGGCTACATGGAAACTAGTTGTGGATTATTTTCAATGTATCCACTAAGAGCCTTCACACCATTCAAGTCCAACAAGGTGTAATGAAAAAAATCAAACATGGACTCAAAAAGTGATTTGCTACTAGCCCTATTGAACACAGATCACAATACTCACCTGTATCACAAAAGGCAGAGCACTTTCAATCTCACACCCTTAAGAAAAGTTACTCGTGCAATGAATAAATCCTTTTAAGCGTGCAGTGGATGTATCAAGATATTCGGCCATGTCATATTTTTCAGCAGGGGCTGAACAAATATCGTAACTTTTTCACGCTTTTCGAATTTATGTACAACAACAAGGCATACAAGAGCGATCCCCCTCCGACAGAGACTAAATCCACATGAAATGTAGCTTCAGTGTTACCTCGAGTCCATTGGCATTCAAAGCAGAATCTTGCTTATCGGCAATTAAACTTTCAATTAACTCTAGGTACATACGTACAGATAGATAAATAATTGGTTGGAAAGATAATTGGTGAAATTAGGAAAAAAAATCTACAGCTCAGATAATATTTTAACTCAATTGATTCATGTCGGTCGATTTGACAGATCACAACGATAAAGGGTCAATTTGATCACAATAAAAATATGTTTTTGTCAGCCTCGGGCTGAAAATCTCCCTAATAAAGCAAATAATAATATGTTTTTAGCAAATTTTTATTTAAACTTTTTTATGATGGTTTTGATTGAAGCAGCTTGGTAACTCTGTTTTTTTCTCGATCAGAGCTTCTCCGCTTCTCTGTTGTGCTCTTTGTTATGCTCTTTTTAAGACAAATTATGATTTTGCTTAAGGACAAACGTCTTAAAATCCCGCTTCAAAAAAACGCATCAGAACTTCAAACGCACAAATCTCAAGAAGCAAGCTTCAAACAACAGTGTATTTGATTATTCTGTTCTTGCTCACTTGTAATAAGCCTAAAATAAAAAGATCAGGTGCGCTGGTTTTGTTTACGAAGAGATTTGTGCGCTCGAAATCGTGAGTAGGTGCCAAAGTCGCCCAATGTGGCGGCCATTTTGGGATCCTAACAAGTCTGTCCTTAAGTACATAAAGTCAACGCCCAAGACAAACACAAATCACAAAATCGTCACCGTTGACGGAAACGCAGGGTGTCTTAATAAATTAAAAACGTCAATTGTCAGTGCACGACAGGGCTGGTAATGACTAAACGTTTATTTCGATGAATGAAGCAAAATTTGTTTTCCTCTATTCGGAACTCTCGACCACACTGTAGCTGTGTGGGTTCACTGGTACAATGCCTAATAAGTTGTTTCGATTTTGTCGATCGAGAATTGTTTTAGTCGGCTTCATAGATAATTTTCTATGCCAATTTGTATGTGATTCGGCAAAATGTGGGTGACCGATTTCGGAAATTTTCCATAATAATTATTGATAATGAGAATACAGCCTGGATTCGCTGATTAGGTCACGATTGAGCCTAAATTTGAGAATCGTGCTTCGTTCGTTGGGGTAACTGGCAACTGATCAAAAATGCTCTAGACACACGCAAGTGATAAGAAATACGCCACGAAACACTCACATACTTGCACAACCCAACAAACATTTTGGCTGTACAAGAGTGGAACAAACTACTCTTAAGCTAACTTTAGCTTAAGAAACTGTTATTCAGCTATTTATGTTTGTTGGGAAACGTTCTGTGGAGGTGCGATGCGGCGGCGGTCAGACGTCAAACGCCGTTTGACATCGATTATTACGCTGAAAGCGCAACTATCGTGTTATTGTCTATCCGGTTGGAATCAAGACCGACATTCAATCAAAAATTGCTATTTTCTTGGTCCACAAGTGTCGCAACTGTTTCGCATCTAGTGCGCTGTGTTCGTGGCTGTGTTGCTGATAGATAACAACGGGAAGGATGCGCACTACTTTTGACATGATTAAAAAACGTCGCGAGATGAGTCGCATCGCGACTTGATTGTGCGAAGTCCGGTTTGGTGGCACCCCGACAATACTTTTCTAATCTTTCCCTTTCGGAAAAAAGAATCTTTGTCTAACAAAAAAAAATATTTTTATTATTAATTTTAAGGGAGAGAAGGGATGATGTGTGGGAGCGAAAGAGCTCCCAATGCTATAAGTGTGGCAAGGGCTGAACTTTCGGGCGTCGCTTGGCATCGCTACTGTCATTGCAAGTGCACGGGCGCCGACGACCAACAACGGCCGACGACTTCATTCGTAGCCGTCAGTCAGCAATCAGAAGGAAGCAAGACGAGTCGTCATCGTAGCCGTTACATCCCTTGTTGGGTGATTCATTTCCCCGCGAGTTATAGTCGGAACCGCACAATATACAAACAGATACCTGATAGACAGAGTGGAAGAGATAATTTTTGAGATATAACTTTCGACATTGACAAAAAAAAAACAAGTCGACACTCATGGTGACGAACTATACAAATTTGATCAAAATGTTTAAAAGATACATACACACATAATGAATAAATAAAATAATGAATAATATAAAATAATACAGAAAGAAAATAACGAAGAAGCAACAAGGAACAAATTCACCAGATGAAAAAAAAACCACCACACGACGACGCGCGGTCCAACGAACCCGAGCTATCACTTTTCACTCAATTCTATACATATTTAACAAATTTAGGCATAACATTATTTTTTTCAGAAATATTCACAGATTTAATACCTTAAGAAAACGCCTTAAAGTATGTAATTTCATAACACATATACATATACTTTCAGGCGTTTCCTTCAGATTTGTTAACCCGTAGGCTACGGGGCTTACAACAAAATTTCAAACCGCTGGCAATGACGCAAACATCAATGTTTTTCAATGAAATTTTAAGATTCACTTCATTATTAGTTGTAGTTTTAGTTATGCTGGGAGTCTCAAGTATTGGAGCCACATATACAGTTTTATTCAGGTGGACGTCTGAGTAAGGAGGGGTAACAATTGCATAACCTTCCATTTAGCAAGGCCCCATTAGTTGGAAATCAAATGACTTCATCTGAAGAGTGGTTAGTTCCATGTATTATTGTATATTACGGCAGGCCAGGAGGTTAAGAGGTATACAAAGAGTGTAGAACTTTTTCAAGGCCTCCAAAACATGTTCATGTTTGACTCTAATTTCTGTAAGTTTGTAAAATGTTTTTCACGCTAGGGATCACATTTACACGCAAAGGATAGATTTTTATGTCCTTAGCTAGGTCTTACGCAAATTGAATTTAACTTAAAGTAAAACCTGAGGTTAACATACTGTTTTTGTTTGAAAAATCATGTTTTTGCGAAAATCAAACTATTTCGAAAGAAATTGCCTACCTTTGGGCGTTTAATTCGGGTCCTTCTGTAATTCATTAAACGCCTAACGGTAGGTAATATCATTTTAAACGATTGACTTTCGTAAAAAACATGATTTTTTCAAACAAAACAGTATGTTACCCTCAAGTCTAGCTTTAAAGTAAATTCAATATGCTTAAGACCTACACACTTAAACTTGAATTTTCATCTCGGTAATCCAAAACGCTGAACCGGTACTGCAAAACCTGATTTATACCAAACTTACGTCATAAAAATCAAGTTTACTGATTATCGGTAATGTCAATTCCTGATATTTCGGTACCGGGAATATTAGACCGAGTTTCGTCAATGTCAAATGCCGAGTGAGCCGTTAAAATAAGTGACAGCTTATATCGGCAGTGAAATTTGCCGTTTCTCGGTAATTGTGCTTCCTCTTCCAAGTAAACAGATGTCCGCCATTTATTTTGTGATTGCGACGTGCATGGTGTAACAAGTGTGCATGCTGAAAAATTGAGCAAATTGTCCTGGAAATTGAAGCAGTAGCGGAACTTGTAAGAAGTAAACGTAAACAAATCCTACGTAAGTACTAACCTGTGTTTTTTTAGAACTTTTCCGAAGCGGCAGATGTTATAGGTACTTGACGTTATGCACGACATGGCGGAAGGTGCCGTACCGTTGACCTTGCAGCTAGTTCTAAAACGTTATTTAAAAAACAAGGAAAGCGACCTGAATGAGTCATACATTTACTACAGAATAACTACATTTGCTTGCGGATATGTGGATAAAAAAATAAACCTTCATCGAATTTGACGGACGAAATGCTACGTAAAATAGAAACATGCAAAATAAAACAAACATCGTCCCAAACTTTACTGTTACTAGGGGGATTAGGGGCATAATGGACACCCTAAGCAAATGAGTATGTTAGGCCTGTATAACAAACAAAAACTTAACATATTATCAGTTGGCTTACAACTTTAACTTGTTTCCTATGTATTTCAATCATTTACAGCTGGTAGAATGTCATTATTGTGAAGAAATAATGAATTGAAAACCGTGTGTTTTTTTGGGCTGGCAGGAAAGGTACGGGGCGAAATGGACACCCATCGGGGCATAATGGACACCCCTGCATATTTTATGCTGTATCTTTGAGAATATCGACCAGTTAAGTAATTTGCCAACAAAGATCAATTCCACAGATATAATACTCCATCTTAGACGAGTTTACATAACTTCAAAGTTAATTAAATAAATTTTAGGCTAAAATAATCGGATTGATCTTTTTTAAACTCTCTAAAACGCCTAACAGTATGCAACGCGCGTACATCCATTAATAATTGCCAGTGTTCATTTCGCCCCGAATAGACTACAACATTGAAATTGCTATTTTCAGTGTGTTCTGCTCAAAAATATAATACTTCATCCATTGCTAAATCTACGTATACATGTAGATAAGCTTACAATTCACTTGTTTGCATGGTGGACACACTCAATCACTCGTAATACCTTATTTGCTGCTGCTTCGAAATTATAAGAAATCCACCATATGAAAAACATACTTCAATTTCAACGATATTTTGGTTATTTTGAAGGAATATAAATGGTACTTTTGATAAATAGAACCATGACTTGTTCCTTTACACTTATGCGTTGAAAGTTTTACATAAAAGTCAACGGTTTCGGCAAAAACAGGGGTGTCAATTTCGCCCCGGGTGTCCATTATGCCCCTAATCCCCCTAAACCGTGTGTTTTCCAGGGCTGGCAGCAAAGGTACGGGGCGAAATTGACACCCCTGCATATTTTAGGTCAATTCTCTGGTTACATCGACCAGTTAAGTAATTTGCCTACGGAGATGAATACCACAGATATAATAATCCATCTTTTACATTACATCCAAGTTAATTAACCTTTTGGAGCCGATTTTTTTCGCCGCTATCGACGCATCCTCGCTGGTGTCGAACACGTTTGTTATGCTCGGTTTCATCGCCGGGGTCATATATGACCCCTCCGGCTCCAAAGGGTTAGGGGTATTAGGGGCATAATGGACACCCTAAGCAAATGAGTATGTTAGGCCTGTACAACAGACAAAAACTTAACATATTATCAGTTGGCTTACAACTTTAACTTGTTTCCTATGTATTTCAATCATTTACAGCTGGTAGAATGTCATTATTGTGAAGAAATAATGAATTGAAAACCGTGTGTTTTTTGGGGCTGGCAGGAAAGGTACGGGGCATAATGGACACCCCTGCATATTCTATGCTGTATCTTTGAGAATATCGACCAGTTAAGTAATTTGCCAACAGAGATCAATACCACAGATATAATACTTCATCTAAGACGAGTTTACAAAACTTCAAAGTTAATTAAATAAATTTTAGGCTAAAATAATCGTATTGATTTTTTCAAACTCTCTAAAACGCCTAACAGTATGCAACGCACGTACATCCATTCATAATTGCCAGTGTTCATTTCGCCCCGAATAGACTACAACATTGAAATTGCTATTTTCAGTGGGTTCTGATCAAAAATATAATACTTCATCCACTGCTAAATCTACGTATACATGTAGATAAGCTAACAATTTACTTGTTTGTATGGTGGACACACTTAATCACTCGTAATACCTTATTTGCTGCTGCTTCGAAATTATAAGAAATCCACCATATGAAAAACATACATCAATTTTAATGATATTTTGATTATTTTGAAGGAATATAAATGGTACTTTTGAAAAATAGAACAATGACTTGTTCCTTTACACTTATGCATTGAAAGTTTTACATAAAAGTCAACGGTTTCGGCAAAAACAGGGGTGTCCATTTCGCCCCGGGTGTCCATTATGCCCCTAATCCCCCTAAATAAATTTTAAGCTAAAATAATCGGATTGATTTTATCCAACCTCTCTAAAACGCCTAACAGTATGCAATTCGCGTACATCCATTCGAAATTGCCAGTGTTTATTTCGCCCCGAATTGACTACAACATTAAAATTGCTATTTTAAGTAAATTCTGATCAGAAATAAAATACTTCATCCATTGCTAAATCTCTGCATACATGTAGATAAGGTAACAATTCACTTGTTTTTATGGTGGACACACTCCAACACTCGTAATAACTTATTTGCTGCTACTTCGAAATTATAAGAATTTCACCAAATGAAAAACATATTTTAATTTTTATGATATTTTCGTTATTTTGGAGGAATATAAATGGTAGTTTTGAAGAATAGAACTATGACTTGCTTCTCCACACATATGCATTAAAAGTTTATCATAAAAGTCAACGGTTTCGGCAAAAACAGGGGTGTCCATTTCGCCCCGGGTGCCCATTATGCCCCTTATCCCCCTACATGTCATTGATCGGCCATTTAATTAACATCGTAAGAATTCTAATGGCACCTACCGTATCGGATTACATGCTTGCCGAACTTGAAGATCATATAAGTCAATACCAACAATCATTTTACGCACGTTTCCAAAAACGTCTAAACAAAAGCCACCATATGGAGCATTACCCTTATTGTATAAGTACTTACTGTACCCTTACTGTGGAAGTATGAAACAGTTCAACTGCTTGGCCGCCAACTTAAAAAAAAAAAACAACAATATTTGCAAAAGTTTGGCGAAACGTCGAAGTTTCAGCATGATATTGGATATCACAGATAATTCCTTTACGGATAAACTAACCTACAAATCTGGCAAAATGCTCCGACCAAGTGAAACATTGAGCGGCGAGTTCTTGTCGGAATGCCCTGAAGATTTGGTGTTCACTTCCACAGTTGTGACGATCAACGGTATCGATTTCAGATCGAATTTGATTGTATCGCTCAGGAATCACAACAACATGCTTTACCCAACGTTCGGTATCATCGAAGAAATCGTTATCATATGCAATACGATCGACTTTCTGGTGAAAATATGCCACAGCATTGAGTAGAACGACTTTTATGAGGCATACCAGGTAGAAGACTCAGGTGAAGAGCGGTTTGTTCAAGATGTTAAAGTATTCCAGCATGCTACTTTAGCTTTCTGGTCACCATACAACAGCCAACAAAAGTTCGTGTCTCGCCGTTTCTACTGCCAGGATTTCTGACCAAATATAAGTAGTACAGCATCTATATTTCCTACACAGCAGTTTGCGATTTTAACCCTAAAAGGGATACCTGGGGTCCATTGGACCCCAGGCGCCTTTCAGAGCTCGTCTTTGATGGAACACACTCACCGAGGTGACGAAACTGAGGCCATGAAGGTATCCCTTTTAGGGTTAATAGCATTTTTAAATTTGACATCTGTTTGTCTGTGGCAAAACTTTTATTAATTTGATGTATATGAAGTTACGTGATATGGTATGCAATTTCAATCAAAGTAGTAACGGTTTTCCTTCAAACGTTTTTTCATTATTTTAGGAAATTGATATCAACATAATCTTTTCAAAAACCGACGAAGGACATAGTTTGATGGAAACTCTACGTGAAGGAAAGAAGCCCAACGACAAATTATCAAGCAAATCTCACATATACTAAGTGTGGGCTTCGTGGCCGTGTGGTTAGCGGCGTCAGTCGTCTAGGCGTTTCGTAAGCCTCGGAGTGCGGGTTCGATTCCCGCTCCAGTCGGGGAAAACTTTTCGTCGAACGGAAAATTCTCCATTGGGCCACTGGGTGTTATGTGTGTTGTCCGTTGTCTCGTGTATGTGTAATGTTCAGTCTGTGCAGCCTCTGGCTGAAGACGGTGTAGTGTCTTTAATTTTTTAAAGTTGAACTATGGAGTGTAAGTATATTGCACGATTTGAACACAATAATATTGATTTACCTTACTGTTTTATATTAATCATTCCAAGGCGAAGTCCTTGGTCATCTCATATCCTGTGCTGTCGTCGTCGGTATCGGTTGTGCCGCATGTAAGTATAATTTGAGTGCTGCAAACTGATAACAATATAACAGAATTATTTTTGTTATTGCTGTGTGTTCGAAAACAATGAAGACTACTCATGACACGATGACCCTATAACTTTTTTTTCTATTTTTTGCAGGCGCTATGGTTTTACCAAAACGGCCGAGTTGACGGAAAGCACGCTGGAAAAATCCGTTATATGGAATATCTTTTGGAGATTTTTATCATGCTATTCCTACCTATTCGCGAGGAGGAACGAATAACTGACATAGCTGCAGCATACCAAAGTCAGGTATCATACCAAGACAAGGTATTGGTCGGTTATTCTGATATTGAAAATAACTTACTTTGGTATTTTGTATGTATTGATAAAATATTTACCTCAACGAGTTATTGGTTTGGTGTTGAGGACTGCTTGAGGTATTATTCAATTATGGAAAAATCACCCTTTGTATGAGAAAATCGCCGATTATTATTTAGGTATTGCCATACCTGATGTCATTATTCACGTGTTATGCACAAAATACATAACAGTTATTATTTTAGGTATTTTACCTCTTATGCAGGGCTTCTTAATACCTCATTCAGGTTGTAGGTATTGGGTTTTGCATACCTGAGTTTGTTATTCTTCAGCTATTTTCTCCTGCTTGGGTTGGGCTGAAAAACGGCGAATCGATAAGGAGAGAGCCCGACATAGCTCTGGTCTCCACAAGTTCCTACCTCATGCTTCCACGGGTCCAGCGATGACAAAGACCGCCAGCTAAAAGTTGTGTGCTTAGCTGGTAGTGCAGTCTGGGCACTGTTGTCCTTCTGACTTCAGCTAGATTGAGAAGGTACGACCCGAATGTCTGTTCACCAAACAGCGTATGTTCTGACATCCAACGGCTGAGTATGAAATGCTCCTCCACCGGAAGCTATAGGGTAATTCGCCAATTGTTGAACGGTTAGTACCGGCATTTTGGTTTTCGTTTGTTTTTCCGTGCATAATTCCACTTTAGTTGAAAAATATCCAGTGAACGTCTAGATCTACTTATCCCTAATACAGTAAATACTATTAGGAAAATAAGGTGGAACTTCTTGAGAAATTGCTGTAATCAATTTAGCTATTGATAAAATATCTCTAGAGGAATACCTGCAGAATAAACTAGATGAAACTCAAAAGAAACACCTGCTGGGAAATTCCATTGGAATCCCTAGGGGAATTCTTAAAGGAATCTGCAGAAGATTTCTGTAGCGAATATTAATAAATTGCTGGACGAAACAAATAGGACAGATTTTTTTAAATAATTCCTGGCAGAGTTTCAAAAGGATTTCATGGAATACTTCCGTATTGATTTCTTCCTGAATTTTTAAGAGAATGTCTGAAGAAAGCACTGGAAAAATATCTTTGAGGATCTCTGGAAAAACTTCTTACCTGGCTGGAGCAATTTGTGGAAGAATATGGAATTTGTCACCTGTAGAAAATATTGAAGCGATTTCAAAAGGTACCCATCATGGTACCCATAAAGGTTTTTTGTACATACAGAAATTCTTGGAGAAATTTCTGAAGGAACCTTATAGGGAATTTCTGAAGAAATTCCAGATGAAAAAAAATCTGAAGAAAACTTGAGAAAGGGAGGAAACGCTGTAAGAATTTAAAAAAAATCCATTTAGGAATTTATGAGGAAACTTGTGGATGGTTCCCAGAACTCTTCGATATTTTTCTGTAGGACTTCATAGAGTAGTTTCTGAGCAAAAAAACACTAAGGAACTTTAGGAAGGAATTTGTGAAACACAGCAATCCATTTTTAATGAATTGCATTGAGCACTTTCGATGCATTATCGAAGGGTTAATGAAGGAGTTCTTGGATAAATTTCTTGTAGAAACTCGAGTGAGTTTCGGAGGAATTTATTAAGGAATTCCTGGAAGAATTTTTTAAGAATTTTTCGGAGGAATACCTAAAAGTTTTTTCTAGAGATTTCTTGGACTGGTTTCTCAAAGAATCGGAGGAGGAATTAGTGAAAAATACATGGCTGCTCTTCTAAATCCTTTGAGAAATTGCTGAAAGATTCTTTCATAGAATTTCTTAAGGAATCCCTAAAACATTCTCAATGCAATCTTAGGAAGATTTTTCAAATTAATCATTTGAGAAATGTTGACGGAATAGCTGTGTGGGTATTCAGCGTAAGGGTTAACGGGTTCGATTCCCGGTTGGTCCAGATCTTTTTATAAACTAAATTTTCTTGACTTCCTTAGACATAGAGTATCTACGTGTCTGCAACACGACATACGCATGCACGGTGGCTTCGTGGCCATGCGGTGAGCAGCGTCAGTCGTCTAGGCGTTTCGAAAGCCTCGGAGTGCGGGTTCGATTCCCGTTCCAGTCGGGGAAAACTTTTCGTCAAACGGAAAATTCTTCGTTGGGCCACTGGGTGTTATGTTTGTTGTCCGTTGTCTCGTGTTAGTGTAGTGTCTTTTTATTAAGGTCATTGGCTGAGGAAACTCTTAGTTAATAACTGTAGAAGCGCTCATAGGTATCATAGAACATAGAAGCTGAGAAGCAGGCTTTGGCCCAGCTGGGACGTTACGCCAAGAAGAGGAAGGAATCATGTTCAAGTTACAATGAGGGACATATGTATTTACAAACAAAGTAAAACATATAACTGACATTGCCTAATGCCCAAATTGACAATATACTTCAACAAGTTGTACGATAAAATAGCGATTTCATCTCAATAAACTCGGAAATCTTGTTAATTATTGCACACAGGCCTCTTCTGCTTTCCTAACTCAAAATGCCTCTTAACGTCTTCAATCGCAGCGGAATTTCCTTAGCTTTCACTCTCGGATAGCATAGGGTAGGTAATCATGAATTGAACCAAATTGCGGCTTTCTGAAGCAGCGGCACTTTTGATCGATTTTTTCATCCACATGGAAATAATTTACTACGGTAAGGTCTCAAGTATATGAAAGCCACGGGTATTAGCTTTCCGTAAAGTGACAAAAAGTTAACATTTGCACCAAATTTTATTGAGAAATTCAATTATTTGTCAATAGTGATATTAATCTTAATTTGAACCATCGTAATCATAATTTGAACCAATTTTAATCTAGATTTGAACTACTGGCGGCAGCAGCTCGAGCTATTCCCGCAACAGCCAATTTCATGCTAAACAATTAAAAATCACATGGATCTGCTAATTCTCATACCTCTTTTTCATTAGGCAGTGGAATTTCAGCTCAGAATGTTCGGAATTCTTCAGGAATTCGAAAACTAAATTTGGAATTTTCCATCGCCCAAGAGTAAACAAAGCAACCACTAGCGCAGTCTGCAGGCCAACACTGGAAGCTCGTTCCCATTCACTAGTTCAAATCTAGATTTCAAATGGTTCAATTCAAGATAAGATTCTCCAAGTAAGAATTACTTAAATTTGATAGTTTTATGACAAATAATGCGGAATATTATTCGGTTTTTCGATCCTACGATAAATAAGCTTTCATCTGACGTGTTCACTTATTGCGTGTGATACAATGCATGAGCTGTACGAGTGCACCGAAAATGTGCTTTCTCTGGGGGAAAATGGGTGGAATCACAGTGATTTTCCAATTGCCTGTTTTCTATGACAAAAAAGAAATTTTCAATGCTTTTAAAGTCCATGTTATCAGGTTATATTACGGAAAGCTGTTTACCATCTTTTTCGGGACAATATTTGCCTAAAAAATACGTCGTTTTGATGAATTCCGAAATGGTTCAAATTAAGATTACAATTTGACTAGTTCAAAGTTTGATTTCTTACCCTAATTATGGTATGGAAACCGCTTACGGCAGAACGTAGTGTGTAGCGTTTGGACGGTCACAGATTCAGGGATGAGAAAAATTTGAAGAAATTTGGAGAGATCTGAATTTGTTTACCTCTCGATTGCGAGTGAAAAATCGAAAACCTCTCCCTCGCTCTTCATCGATTGAGATTGAAAACATCGCACACCTCAGAGAGAAACACATCCTTTTCGCTCTCTTTCGATTTTCCCGCACTCTCATCTCTCCGAAAACTTTATTGTGGGTGCCCCAATCCATGTGTGCACATGAGCCAAAAAACACGCGATTTCCGAGACCGAGAAGTAACAACGCCAAGGCCGGCGGACCAGTGGCCTGGTGGGTTGGTGGGGGGTTGTGGGAAATTCCTCTGCTATTATTATGCTTGGGAACGTTTTGAACTTGAACGAGGGGGGAACTCTTGATGATTTTCGGGAGCATCAGTGAGCGTGCGGTGCACAGCAATCGATTACATATATAGTTCACTGGTGTGATGGCTGGTGGACCACTCACATACCTACTTCGCTGGGAATTTTTGACAGCTAGCACGCGTTGGCATGCGAGGCGCAGTGTAGGGCCTGTGGTAGCCTTACTAGGAAGATGTTGTTCGTGGAAATATTTACTTTTGGTGGGCTCATAATAATTGAATATTGGTGTACTAAGCATAATAATTTGCGTAGCAAGCAATAATAATGGTGGTTATTAATACCATTTTGAAATATTTTTGGTATTGCAAGCTCGCTAAGATAGATTCGCCAATTAGGATAATTGTTTCATGGATTGGGCACTTCAACAGTTGTTTACCACGTTTTTCAGTCAATTGACAATTTTAACGATTTTAATAAGGCTGAAAAAAGGCGAGCTATCATCCTTAGGAATGCCCAACGAAGCATTGTTCCTCACAAGTTTCTACCTCATGCTTCCACACGTCAAACGATGACAAAGATCGCCAGCTAAGAGTTGTGTGCTTAGCTGATAGTGCAGCCTGGACACTGTCGTCCTTCTGACTTGATTGAGGAGGTACCGAGCGTCTATTAAAAAAGGAGTTGCAGCTCGAATAGCGTCTGTCATTCAGCGACTAACTATGGAATGCTGTATCGCGTCAGCTATACCTAAAGAGTCAGCAAGCAGAACTTTTCAATTACCATGAAACATTGGGAAAATAGAAAAACGAACGATAAATAATAAAGGCAATAAAGGCATAAAGGATACACTCGTTAAAACCTAGGGAGAGTTCCCATAGTATGACATAAAAATTATTATCGGGGACGAACAGTGGTCCAGATTTGAAAATATTTGGCAAAAATTACCAAATCACAAAAGGTTGCTAGTTTGCAAGATTTTAATAGCAAAGTGGTGACATTCGTAGACATTTTTCGGCATTACAGTAAAAGAAAACTTGCGTTGATTCTTTTAAATCTTTGCCAACGTTTTGGCCCTTGTTGGGACCATCTTCAGGGCCTAAAATTTTATTCGTTATTGATTTGGGGACATTTCAAAGGATACTTTTACAATTTTTTTTAAATTTCACTTACTTGATCTAAATCAACTTATCAAAAATGTTTTCTTTAAACATAAAACCACAGAGAACAGACATCCAGGTCCGGTTCCGAAACTGTGTAAGGAACTTAACGGCCATCTGAAATCGGCAACACAAGTGGCAATAGCGTGGTGCTGCAATCGATTAATTTCCCATACTAATTTTATTCACCACTTGAAATGTTTCAATTCACCACTGGCTGTGGCAATATGGTGTTTGGCGGCGTTAGTGATGGCATCGTGTATTGGTTTGCAACCTTACTTAAGCGAAGATGCAAATCCTTACACAACTTTCCGAATGAAATTTGTTTTCGCCTGGATGTCTGTTCTCTGTGATAAAACTTCGGGTGCGAAAGAGTCAATTTTGTCCCACTTTGGTATCGCTAAATAAGAGTGGAATTAGTCACAGTACCTTATGCACTTTTCATAGCTGTCGTACTTACGCTCATTTAGCATTGATTTAGGCGTATTTTTTCTAGCCAAGACAAGCTTAAAGTGGTGATAGGTGATGATAATTTTGAAACAGTGTAAAAATTGTGTATGTACAATGGATCCTTTTTTATGCCATAAGCGGAGAATATATAAATTAACCCTAGAAGGATGTTGGGGCCGATATGACCCAGACAGGCTCTCTAGACGTGCACTACGCTATCGTGGTGCGCCTAGCCTAACATCTTAGGAGGGCTAAAAATGTGCATAAAAAGGGGGAAATGCGTGCGTAAATTAAGTCAGAGCTTTAATGAGGATTCAGAAATCTTAGTTTGCGAGAACAATTTTTGCTCTTGAACAGGGGACTTCGAGGATTGTCAGCATTTCCAGGATTCCAAAGGGGCTTCACGGGACGGTAAGGGCAATTTAGACAGAATGTCAAGAGCGTTTTTAGGCGTTTCGATGGGTTACAGGGGCATTTCAAGGCATTTTATAGAGCTGGGGGGGCTTGTTGGATTTCAGAAACCTTTCAATGGTGTTCCGAGGGATTTTAGAATCATTACAAATAGATAAACATGTAACAATGAATGCTGAAAAGTGAGAGTATTAGCTGATCAGTGGCTGGTTTATGGTGTCAGTGGCTGAATACAATGACTGCTGAACATTGGTCTGAAGTATGGCTTGTTCAATTTTTTTTAATCAGCAATACATAGATGACTGCGTATCAAGTTGAATAGAATATTCTTCTCCTGTGTAACCAGCTTTAAAGCATACACCAACATGCAGAATTAATCATCTGTTGTTCAGCCTTTAATCGAATATATTTTGACAGCTGAACCAAACATGTTTTCGTGAAGTCCATGTCGCTTGTTCAGCCTTAATACAGGCTTAGTTCAACTTATGTTCTTGACTTTTCAGAAATAACAAGTAATGCTCTTGCTTCCTAGGATACGTATACAATTGTGTAGGTACAAAGGTGAGTGACTATAAATCAGGAGGCCCGAGTTCAATTCCCAGTTTTCCCACAGATTAATTTATACATGCCAAAACAACTCTTCTGGAAACAGAAGCAGCTAATGGTAAAAATAGGCTAACGAAAATGTTTTGCATATTAAGCTTTAAAACAGCCTTTCAAAGAACCTCAAATCAGCTAAAGGTTGAATAAAATCACCAAAATTAGATATTTAGGAGCTGAATAAAGGATTGTACCTCTTGTGCTCGGCTTTTGTTCGAATGATAGCTGATTTGAAACAGCTTCAGAAACGGTTGTACAGCATCAAATTGTTACCTAGGATTACAGGGATTTTAAGGGTGTTTCAATGGGATGATGAAGGTTTCACTTAGCAGCGGTTAGTGACGAATGAATGCGGATGTTTTGATTAGTAAAGGAATTGTCATTCTTGCTTCCTGGAACCCTCTTCGACCCCATGAAACACCTCTAAGACCCCCTAGAAAACTTTTGAGACATCCTAAACCGCCCTGAGATCTCGCTGACACCCCCCCCCCCCCCCTGAACGCTCCCTGAAATCCCCTGACACCCGCTGTAGCCCACTGAGATCCCCTGAAATACCTCCAGGTACCCCCTAAATTGTCAGGCCCCCTAAAACGTTTCTAAGACGTAGAGGAACTTTTGGCGTGTTTTCGGTCTCGGGTTACTTTTGAAACAACCGTTTCGATTTAAGCCGACGTTTCGAAAATTTATTTGTTCATCCTCAAGGCACAATTAAAAGTTGTTTTTGTGTCCAGTGGAATTGAATCTCTGTATATACAGATAACTTGCAGATTGTTGCAAACGGCTGTTGTAAGTACGAAATTTTGTTTTTTTTTTTAGTTGGGCAGTCTTTTTATAAGGATCATTTTTGACCCAAACCGTACACTTCGCCAGAGAGCTGTTCCCAACGTGATGCAAAAGGAAGGTTAAATAAAAGCGATGTAGTGTTGTTAGCCGTTTCTGTAGATCATATTAAACCCCGATTGACACAAAACAAATTGATTTTGCCTTGAAAATGACCAAAAAATAATCTATATATTGGGTTAAACCAAAGTTGTTAAAAGTAACCCAAAGACAAAAAACACACCAAAAGTTCCTCAGAATCACCCAAGACGGTCATTATTTCCTTAACGCTCCTGAGGCCTCCTGGTACCTCCCCGAGGACCCTATGAAAAGCCCCTGAGACCTCGTGGGACGCTCCGAAAATGCCTCTGGGATCTTCAGGAACCGCCATGAAACTGCCTGAAACCCTAGGTCCCACTGAAATGCCCGCTAACACTCCTAAAATGCCTCTGAAACCTCTAGGTCACGGGCTCCCAACCGGTGGTCCGCGACCCCCTGGGGGGCCGTGAAGCCAGTCCAGGGGGGCCGCGATGTTACCAAAAAAAAAATGTTAATTTTTTATTCTATTCTGTGCAAATCATACAAATTTTCAATTTTGTATACTTTCGGGGGTAGAAAAACCACAATTTGAGGAACAAATTTCCAGTATAAAACGCCTTCAGAGGAAAAAAAAATTTCGGCTGCGCCGCTGTTTTTCATGTATGACTCAAATTGAATGTACATGATATCATTGTTTACGAAATGGGAGTGTCAAATAAAAAAAACGTATCATTGATCGTCGAAAATCCCACACACAGTAAATTTCTGGCTACGTGACTGTACAGAAAAAACTCGGATTCGTTCATTTAATTCATATTTTTTTTCTAAAAAAAATCTTTGGGCCGCAGATGTTTTGACAATTCTTAAAGGGGGTCGCCACCTCAAAAACGTTGGGAACCCCTGCTCTAGGTACCTCCTTGAGACCCCTTGGACCTTCTCAAATTCCCTAAAATGTCCCTAAAAGGATCAGGAATTACTGCTGAAACCCACTGAGATCTCCTGAAACGCTTCTAAGACCCCCTGAAGCACCCCTACGACCCCCTGGAACACTCTGAAACCCTTGAGACCTCCACAATTTCCCTGGAAATTCGTAAAACGCTTCAGCAATCTCTCTTTGCTGTTGCCTATAAATGCCCCCTGGCCGTCGTTTCCAAAGTTACCGTCATCATTATTTATTTATGCAGAATAATTGTTTTGAATGGCTCTTTCACTTTTTTCTAGTGTCTAGGGTCTTGCCTTAAAAAAATCTCCAGAGACTGTCCATGGATTGCTTCATAACTTCCTCCAAAAATTTCTTCACTGATTCCTGCAAAGTTTCCTTTAGAAATCAGTCTAGAAATTTTTCTTGATAATCCATTATGAATTCCTTAGGAAAACTTTCCATGAATTGCTTCAGTTATCAATCCAAGTATTTGTTCAGAGTTTCTTGTGGAAAATAAATTCTTCCAGGTATTACATAAGAGTTTCCACTGCGATTTTTTTCAGAAATTCTTCCAGGGATTCTTACACCAAATCCTCTAGAAATTGCTTCAGCAGTTTCTTCAAGAATTCCAGCAGTTTCTTTTATGAATTCCTTCCAAAGTTGATCCACAGGTTCCTTTAGAAAACCCATTGGGAATTCTTTTTGGAAAACCTTTAACGGCTTCTTTCTGAAGTTCCTCCAATGTTTATCTTCGATTTTTTTTTTTCATTGAATGCTTCCAGAATTTCTCTATGGATTTTTTTTAGGAATTTTCTCTTGAGATTCGTGGATTTTTTCTGAAGTTCCATACTATCTAAAAACTTTCCAACTATTCTTTCTGAAATTCCTACAGCTTTTCCTGTGTAAAATCAAAAGCCAGGATTGCTTTAACTTTTTCGAACTAAGAAAATCTTTCAATATTTCTTTGGGAGATCTCGGCTTTCAGTCTAACAGATTGCGTTGATTAATTTCTTAACATCGCCGACGTTTCGGTCCGGCTATTGAACCATCTTCAGGGCTCGATAAACAAATCAACAGGTCATAAAAATTCTGCTAATTTTTTAACAGTCTGCCCAAGTAACCATGACGCTGGATATAGAGCATTAATTTCGCTTTGTAGTATTTTATATGACATGCGATATAAAGTTGTTTTGTCATATAGACACCATTAAAGTAGGTTTAAAGTCGAAAGTGGCGCTACTATTATAGATTTAAAGCAAGCTTTACTGTGGTGATTGCTAAAGCATATAAAATGCTTGTACCATAAAGCTAATGCTATCAAATCGTATGGAACGCATACTTAATGCATCATGTCAAAAAAGAAAATGTTTTTTTTTTCAATTTTTCTAACTATTTTTATCTTCTCATAGCTGTTCCGATACTTTGATGTTTTTTTTTTTGTATTCTGGGAATTGAACCTAGACTGCTGAAACTGGACCACGATGAAACTCGGACGCACTAACGATGTGTGCTACGATAACATGTATTTTGCACCAGGAAAAATGTGCAACATAAGGTAACGTATACTTAGCTCGTGCCTTATTGAGTTGTGTTTTCAGCAACTCTAAAAAAATGTGTCGGGGTGTGAATGCCATCAGTTATCTTACTCTCGAATATAGATTCGTCTGTGTTGATTATGTTTTTTTTTGTTTTCATAGTGCTCACTTCTACCAAAAATACAGTATTAAGAAACAATATAAATAAGAAACAATACAAACAGCGCTTTAATCCTTCCCTTTATGAAATCGGGGCGTTATTTTAAATAAGGAAACCAATACTCCACATAATTTTTGTTCCCTCAGCATCTGATTGTTTTTATGTCCCAACCAGAAACCCAAAAAACCATATAGAATCAAGGTTGCAACCATTCATTTGCAAAGATTTACATTCATTTGCTATTATCTCAGTTCAGAAGCATGCTATCGAAAAACAATGTATGGATAAATTTTACCTTGTAGTTTTATCTGAAAGTTTGCCGAATAACATTGGGGTCGCACACGCATTCCAAAGTCGTAAGCGAGCTGTGAAGGCAACTTTCCACAGCGTGAATGAAATTTACATTCACCGCGTGGAGAGTTGCCTTCACAGCTCACTCACGACTTTGGTATACGTTTGCGACCCCAATGTTATTCGGCAAACTTGCAGATAAAACTACAAGGTTAAATTCATCCATACATTGTTTTTCGATAGCATGCTTCTGAACTGAGATAATAGCAAATGAATGGAAATCTTTGCAAATGAATGGTCGCAACCTTGTATAGAATATAAATTTTCAAAAAGCAACATCTGAGCATGATAATCTAAGTTCTACGTAGCAATCCATGAAAATTTTGGTTTGTTTTTCTTTTGTTTTAAATGGTTCTGTTTCTAAAAATGTTCTACAGTTTTTTTTCCGAACTGAGGGGTATTTTTCTGTTTACAATGATGGAAGCTTTAGTAAAGGCATATATAAAGTAATAAATGCTTGCATTATTGATTGCTATAAAGCTTTTAACATGGTAATGCAATGAAGCATTAAGCAACGGCCCTGTAGAACTTATACAGAAGTGTCAAAATCTCGTAATGCTTCAATGCTTTCATAATGTAGATTAAACGCATCATTAATTGACAGATGTAAAATAAAAGCTATCTTGCATTAGCTGAACTATAATACGATTGAATTAATGTTATGATATAATGCTTGTGGTTACTTGGGTGGTTGTAATGGGTCACGCCGTATGGTACACTTCTGGGCCATTCGTTCCAGTTTGGTTGGGGAATTCCCTAGTTGGTGTACGGACACTACCTACTATCAGCCGGTCGGTACAGTTTCTGTACCAAACCGGAACAAATGGCCCAGAAGTGTACCAGACGGCGTGACCCATTACAACCAGACTGTTAAAAAATTAGCAGAATTTGTGTGACCGCTTGATTTGTTTATCGAGCCCTGAAGGAACGTCGGCGATGTTAAGAAATTAATCAACGCAATCTGTTAGACTGAAAGCCGAAATCTCCCAAAGTTAACAATCATTCAGCCGAAACTTGCTTTTCAAAATTTGGTTAACGAGAAAACAAATTTCGTACAATATTTGGGAAAGCCTGTAGTGTCCCGAAACCGATTCCGAGTGTCCCACAGGCTTGTTCGATAACCTGAAGAACTGTCAGCAAGAAAATAGTCTCAGACCACATCTTAGACTACCGGTTTCCTTGTTTTCTCAAACCCCTTTTAGCGTTTAAAATAACAGTAGGGTTTCACTTGCCCACATTTTTGGTGAAATTTTACATGAATCTTGTTACCAACTATAATAAAATACAGCCCAAAGTGTGCAGAAAAAAAAATTACGTCGGAAACCGCAAAGTGATCAGGGATGTGTGAAATTTTATCTCAGCTAGTAATTATCCGTCTTGATATTGACCGGCCTCCATTGCAATAAATTGATAATGAAGGTAGTCAAGCAGTTAATAGAGAGGTCTGATGTTTTTAACTCTGCCTAGATCATAACGTTGGAATATGTGACATAAATAGTTTCCCAATTCCACGATGGTTTTTGTAACCTTATTACTTTTCTAATGTATTCTCGATATTCAGGAATACCGATCTACGTCGACGGAAAGATCATTAGTACATATTCGACGAGAAAGGCACTACTACCACTAGGTGGATCAATCTGGGTTTTTAGTGTAAACAGCACAAATTCCTACAGAGAAACTTATGACACCTCAGAAATTCTGCAAGATTTCTCAATGAATTTTCTTGCGGTTAAAACAGGTCGGATTCGGTTATCCGGAGTCGGGTTTTCAAGTTTCCCAAAATTTCTGAAATTTTGTCAAACCAGCTATGATTAACAATCATCGTCCGTTCTAAATAGGACACAAACCAAGTATTTTCCGTAGCACATCTAACGTTGGTCGACTTACAATGAAACATATTTGTTTTACATCATTTTACATATTTGACTCCAAGCAAACAAGACGGTAAATTGATGACTACCGTCTTGCCTATTTCCTATAACATCACCAGAATATGAAATGACTATTATAGTTAGCTACTAACCTCAGACAAGGCAACTATGTATATATGCATACAATGAGTTTTGTCCATATCAGCAGCAGCCATTGGTAAACACATTATCTCGATCATTGTGAAGTCACTTTAATTACCACAATCTCACTCGAGATGTAACGCTGACCTTTCAACCTTGTGAGCTAAAGCTTGTGAAAAATCCTACGCAACACGCCCCGGAACATTATGTTTGTATGCATCCGTAGAACAAACAACAGATGCTTACGCATCCGGATCCGACTGTCGTCTCCTACATCACTCCACTCCTCCCACACTCCACACTTCCCATCTCATGACGGCGGCCAACATTTGACGATCTCGCACAAAGTGCGTCAATAATTAAGCAGCTTGTTTATCATCCGAATTTTCCACCTAGGAGCATCCGGATCATGCATTTTTAATTTTCATTATCATTTGAGCCGACTGGCTGACTGGTTGGCTGGCTGAGTTGAACCCGGGGAGGAAGCATATGAAAATACAGTCTAGGGTAGGTCAAATGCAGGATTGTTAGGAGTATTTTGAACTGTCAAATTCATAAATATCTTGTGAATAGGGTATTGGTTCCCTTTATTAAGGATGTGGCTCCCATTTTCATCCCACGAATAACAAAGGATTGAAGCGCTGTTAGTTTTGTTTCTAATTTTTGTATTTTTTGTTAGCGTGAGCGTGAGATGACTGATGGCACACATACCCTATATTACATTGTCTATAATTGGCCTGATTTTCAATAAACTTTACGAACATTTGCATTGTTGAGTAGATTTAAGCATATTGTTAAAAGAAAAACATCAAATCAGTATTAACAATTTTGATTAGATAGAGAACCGAGTCACCCTAACCTATACACACCGGATGTGAAAGGCAGTCGGCAATATGAACCAAAGCATTTGGGCGTAATTGAGGTGAGCAAAGGTTTGTTGTTTTGTTCGAACGTGAGTGAAATGGGAGGATCAACAACCACCGCACCGGTTTCGCCATCAAAAATGGCAGTCCCAACCCAACTGGTGGATTCTGGTGCGGCTGTTTAATTCCGCTAATGGGTGTGATTTAAACCGTTAATAAAGGATTTGCAAAGTATTTGCGGTTATTTGCGCGTGGATTGAAACTGTGTTTTTTTTTTTTTTTGTGAACTTGAATTGGCCCAGAGATTCTTAATTGAAAATCATGTCTTATACGGTAATCTGGTGAAGATATAAAGGGTGAGTCGATAATTATTGTGCCATTTTCCAACTAACGTAACTTTTTTCCTACTTCACCAAAATCAACCAAATTTTGCACAGTTTCTTCTTATAGTCTATTGCTTACATATAATGAATTAAGCAATTATCAGTAAGATTCCGGTCAATATAGAATAAATTTAGTTAACAGTTCTGAAAAAGAAGTACAATCACATGCAAAAATCAAAAATCATGGTTTCGCGCCTTGGAACAATTAATGATTATACATTATCGGATCATCTTAATGTTCGTCAATAGGTTTCAGGAACGGTTGTCAGTGAAACATAAGCTTGGAGCTGGGTGAAAACCAAGCACGATGCACATAAACAAACCAGAGAACTTAATTATTTGTTTCAAGTGGAGCCTAAACATGTCAACATGGAGGGCGTTAATTGAAAATATCGTGAATTTCACTAAAACGCTTCCTAAATTTGAACCTATACCAAAAAGTTGAAATACATACATATACTAAACTACTGTAAAAATTTGGTTTCATTTCATTAACTGTAGACAATTTGCGAATCAGTTGAAGGTAGGGTGGAACAATAATTAACGACTGACCCTTTATACACCAGAAAATTTGGATGCTCCATAAGTAACTTATGTGATTGATTACCCATCACATAGTCGGCAGATGATAGAGAACGTCAGTCGTAGCTGATCAACTCTGCAAGTATGATTTTTCACAACGTAAATTCTGCCACCAATGGATGATAAGTTATTACTCATACCGCTCATACCCACCGCAAGTAGTGAACCGACTTAATTACCTAGGAACTAATAATTTTCCCTACGGCACTGGAGTTCGTATCATCTCAAATTAACTTTAAACGATTCATGCTATCTAAGGACTGTTTATTAAAGAAAGTGGACATCTGTTTACCAATAGTTTAGAGTTAAAACTAAACAAAAAAATGTGAATTTTTGCTCAGTGTGTAAAAACATTGTTCACTTCGGCAATACACTCAAAGAAAACAGAAAAAGTTTAGAAATTTCGAGCGATACGTCGTATCAGCTTTGCGACCAGCAGATTAATTCTGCACAAATGGTGTTCCAAAAAGTTGTCGTTTCGACTATCACGCCGAGGACCTGGGATCGAATCCCACTCCCGACAAACTCGCAAAATGTGAGTTCTTCCTTCGGAAGCGAAGTAAAGCGTGGGTCCCGAGATGAACTAGCCTTGGGCTAAAAATCTCGCTAATACAGATAAAAAAATAAAAATAAAAAAAAAATTGAACACTTGAAAATTATGGTATGCATTAATTAATGAAATAACAAGACTTGTTATTTTTCAGGGGTTATTTATACAAAATTATGGTATTCATTTTTGTTATTTTGCCTCCTATGTCCACCTAATGAAGGGCATATCGAGATATAATGTTATTTAAGATAAATACCTCAATGTGTTATTTTGTTGCTATTCTTTTCTGCTCGGGATGGTAGAAGAGAAATACCTCGATAGTTTTCAACATTATAAACGTTACCAGATTTGTGTATCGGGATGATCTCAGCAGTTTTCCAGGCGGTTGGGAACTTACCGCTTGTAAGAGATCGGTTGAAAATGATCATCATTATTGGGACAGCGAGAGAGGCGGCGCACGATCTAACGAAAGCTGGAGGCAATCTATCCGCGCCTGGCCCTTTCGAAGGATCCACTGAACTGAGATCAGCATGGATGTTGACTTCACTTAGAGCGGGTTGTGCTAGGGACATATTGTATGACGGAACACTGTCGATGTACGGACCTGTTGCGGAGGCATCGTTTGTTTCATACCTTTGAAAAAGTCAGCAAATAGATTCGCAGCCACTTCGGTTAAGGTCAAACTTATGTTGTTGTGGTAACGGCGCTGGAAATAGACTTTTTAGGTTTTTTGAGTTAACATAAGACCAGAACGAGGAAGGATTAGCTTGCAAATCAGATTCGGTACGATGTAAGTAGTCCTTGAACGTGGAATCCACGTATGATTGGCAACTGGACTCCAATTGTTGCAGGTTTATTTTGGCTATGTGCGTTCTTTGCTTGAAGTATCTTTTCCTGGCCTTGCAGAGAACGTTGCAACTGTGGCGTAATTATGCAGTCCACCATAGAGGAGACGTCTTAGAGTGACGTAGGTTTATTTTTAGTGACACTTTTGCATTCAGGATTGAAAATACCGTGTCGTAAAAATTGGTGACGGCATCGTCTAAGCTATCGGTCTGTAGAATGCCAAACCAGTTGACCCTCTCTACAGACGTCGAGAGATCATCAAAGTCGCAGTGACGGAAGTCAAAGTCAGAAAGACCACGGTTAGCACGTTGCACAATTTGCATAGCAGGCGGATCCCGAGCAGAAGAGAATAGCAGAATAATAACTACAAAATAACATAACCAGTTTTTATATCTTGTTTTGTTATTATTAACTTATCAAGGAATTACTTTTTCATAACATGGTTTGTTGGACATTCTTATTTTGTTATTATCCAGCAATTGATATGCACCCATTAAAAAACATTTGAATGACATGTATTGTTATGGAGCAAACTAAGTTATTATATTGATATTGAGTGTGTACAAATATTTGATAAACAATATCACAACAATAACAAGTTTTGAAATTGTAACTACAATATTGGAGATTTACGTTCTTTACAGCATTCCGTACATATTAGCTAATTATTATAATTATTATTCTTATCAGCTTATTATTTTATGAACACTTCGATAATTAAGCCCTGTTTTATTTATCATTTTTTGTATCCAGTTACATATAGTCGTATCAATTCCATAGAAAATCTCATAATGTTGTAATACTTGGTTGATTAGTAGTTTCTCGGAAATAGTTAGACTCATATGTTATAATTCGCAATTAGCATAACTCTATCTGAAGGGTGGTCCAACAAATTTTGCTTTTGGTTTGTTATCAATAACTTTTGAAGATCAAAATTTGTTATTGAAATATTTTCCAAATTCATTGTTATTAAGTTGTTATTGACACAAACAAAACATGTTATTAAATTTGTCTTCCAGGAACATTTTGTTGTTATGATATTTGTTATTTTGCCGCTTATGACACGCAAGTTTATAACATAATATGTTATGTTAATAACATTAAAATAACTGACTTCATTACTTAGTTATTTTGTCAAAATAACGCATTTTGTTATGCAATTGTTTTTTTCTTCTGCTCGGGGATAATCTAAACGAATAATGAACGGCTTGTGATGGATATCAACTTTCAGGATTGGTGTTGGGGGTTCCAGTAGTTCGACGTTGTCAGGATCATTCACAAACGCTAAATCAAGAAGTTGACCATTTGCGTTGTATGCAGAACAGATTTGATGCAGGCCGCATGGCAGGACAGTTTCACACAGGTGGATCTCTTGTTCAGAAGAAGCGTTCAAAGGAATATAACTGTTGAGATCAGTGTCATTGCAAACAAGGTAGGTTATAGTCGCTAACCACCACGATGCTGTCTGAACTATCGGAGCTCTCAAGCATCTCTGGAATGGACGATGCGTGATTTGCGTATAGGCAGGGGTTGCTATTTGGTCGCAAGTAGATGTTACAAACAGATAAAGCTAGGGAATTCAGTTGAACGCGGACACATACCTGCTCTAGTGATTCACTATTCGTTAGTTGAACTGTGGAAGCCTTCAAGTTGTTTCTTACCGCAATTAGGGCTCCACCTCCACGCTTAAGTGTGCTTGTTAGGTTGTTGCGGTCGCAGCGTAAAATAGTGTACTCAGAAGAAAGCTCGTCGTTTCCGATGTCGCCATTGAGCCAGGTTTCGGTGAGAGCGATAACGTCGTAGTCAGCGGATAAGGTAGTCCTGTGGAATGTGTCGGTTTTGGTTATCATCCCTCGAACATTTTGGTAATGCTCGTTGATAAAACTTTTGTTTGTTGAATCTTGCCATGTGCTCGGAGCATTACACGGCGTTACGTTTAAACTAGAGCTACACTCTTAAAAATAAGGAATTCACACGTGACGTAAACCATCGACGTACGTAAACATTTCATAACTGAATGACAAATTTAACTTAACTTTACATACATCATGTAAGTTCGAGTTCGTTGCATAAGATGACAACAAACCTATCTCATCAGGTACGTAGAAACAGTAATACATCAATCATCTATATCACAACCCAAGTAACCAGTAAGCATTTAAAATAGCATTTCTTCAGCATTATAGTAGCCTTTACGACAAGGCATTTAATGCTAATTAGCCGTATATGCGCCTATAGTGCTACCTCACAGCAGGTTTTGGCAAAATAACGGGCTGTCTTAGTGCTATCCCTTCAGGAACGTCGAGACGAAATGTCAAAGAAGCGTAACGCCTCGTCGAACAAAAAAAAACAAAAATAGATTGACGTCTGCTTCTCGTTCTCTCAGCCTGCTTCCCCGCTTCATCGTCCTTCCATATTCCAGCCGGTGCTATGTAGTACTTTTTTGCTGATTTTTGTAGTGATGTAGGTTTGAACTTACGATCCGGAGATTGATTAATCATATCTGCTTCGGATTCTGTTGCTCCTGATCCACGATGCTAAAGCTGTCCCGGTGGCGTGCGTTGATTTAATCGCCAATATAAAGAATGACTCGATAACAGCTTCAGATTCAACATCCAAAACTTGTTTTCATTGAGATATTTCATTGTGGTAGAGCATTACGATCCCTTCTTTTAAATATCTGTGGAATATGATTGTTTCTTCCCTCTTTCAAACTATCCTATGATCCACCAAAGCATCCACCTATTCGGCACATATTTTTCGACGAAATGATAAATAATTGGAGATATTTTGATGAAGTTCCCAATCCAATCCAGCTGCAGTAATGTTTTCTTTGGTGCTTTTGGATGAGTAGGGGAAAATGAAGAAACAATTAAGATGCACAAATTTGTAAACAGAAGCATAGGCTCTGTAAGAGAGAGACAAAATGTGTTGCCTAATGCGTAACATATCTCCCAACCTTTTTGCTCCTAGCATTTATAGAGCAGTTGAAAAGCATTCTGTATGCTCCCAAGTGAAACCACTTCAAGCAGTTGAAATGCTAATTAACAGCCGAAAGCTTTTGAGCAGCACAGCTTATGCTAACTCAAGGCAGCTATGCATTCGAACTGCTTATATAGGGCAGCAAGCAGTTTAAATGCGTAATACGGGCTGATACACGGCTTATTCAAATGCTTAGTGGTTACCTGGGAATTAGGTAAATTGGCCGAGAGGTAAAGTCCGTGCCTTTCAATCAGTGGACCAGTGTTCGAATCCAGTTCAATATTTTACTCTAATGTTTTATCTGTCGGTTCTGTTTTAGCGATAGCTAGCTAGAGTTAATTTGTGATAGAAGATGTAAATTTGTGTGAAACGGGTCGCTTCTTTTATGTGCATCCAAGTGAACTTAAATTTCAACTCGACTTCATATGGGCAGGTAATTCAACTTTAAACGAGACGAAGTTCCACGATGACAGATCTATGCCCAGAGGTACAAGTTTCACGATTTTAACATCTTCAGTATCTTGAGGCTACGAAGTGTACCAAGTATATAAAGAGATGAATACAGTGAAGCAAATGAAACACGGCATGCTGCGATGGGCTGGACATGTAGCTCGTATGCCGGAGGAACGACAAATTAAAACTATGGTCAGCAGAAAACTGGGAAGGGGCCATCGTTTGTTTGCAGTAGGAGGATCTTTATGACTATAAACGTTCAGGGCGACTGGAAGCGATTGGCCCTGGACGGAGACCAGTGGAGGAGATTGTTTAATACGACGTAGACTCACCGCTACGAGTTGTAACCGATCAAGTATCAACTTTCAAATACGTATAGCCATGATATCAACGAGGATTTTTAATAAGGTGTATCAGCCATAATTATTGATCATCTGCAATATTTGTGTGATATTTTGGAAAATTTGAGGTACCGTCATTCCCAACGAACATGATTGCTGTAGGGATGAATAAACCACTCCCAAGCTTTATTTTTTTTTAGCTGAATAAGCTGTTATTCAGCTATCATTGTAACTTGGGTTGGGGGTGACAATGGGTCAGAGGAGCGATATTGGGTCAAAACGTTATCTTAAATATCTCATCAAATATTGCGAATATTGAATCAAAATTTTTATGGTGTCATCCTCGTAGTTGCCAGCAGTTTCTGTCAAAAATTAAGTTTCTAGAACAATAAGTTGATTTTTGATAAATAATCGAAAAAAGCTTGAAAATGAGGCCTTCTTAAAATGCCATTTTCAAGGCCCGATGAAACATAACACTTTTAGGTGGATTGATTTTTAGATTTTTAGAATTTCATACTTTTATTTATCAAATAATATAGTATTGGTGAGTAGTTTCAACCTTGACCAGAACTTCATTATCTTGCTTTGTTGTCAATGCAGAACAAATTCGGTTCCCTTAACCCAATCTCACCCCCTCTAAGGGGTGAGAATGGGTCAATTTTCACACACTTGTGGTTTTAAGGAAAATTGAAGAACTCCAAGCATTTTCATCATTTGTGCATGCAAGATGATCACATTCCAGTGATCAAAGGACTTTTTCATACAAAGAAGTAAAAGTTATTAAGCAATGTATGTAGGAGTATGTATTTTTGACCCATTCTCACCCCCAACGACGGTAATTACATAACTATGTAACTCAACATTCGAAACTAGGAGTGAAAGCTACGCATCATGCTCTACATTTTCAAAACAGGTCACCAGAACACTTTGCAATTGTTACAAACTGTTCAGGGAAACTCCAAAATACGTACAGGTGGCCAATGAATTTAGAAATTCATCTTCCGCACCACCCCTCTCAAAGAAACAAGTTTTCAAGTAGTTTAGCAAAACCCATCCCCCACCCAGAGAATCCCCAGGAAAGTTTCAATATCCAACTGTTGTAGTGTGCAACCATTAGTTGAACGTTCCCCGCAGCAGACGGCTTCCAATGCATCCCGGGCGGCGGCGTTTGCATCCCATCAGTCCGCTTCGTCGCCCAGGCCCAGGCCGGGTCACAAGTTGCATCTCTCAGTTCAGCGGTGGCTGCCTACATCATCGGAACGCCGCCGCCTCCATCACCGCCGAGCCAGTTTTGTTGGCTAGGATCGGTTGGGTGGGTGTGTTGCATTGGGAGTTCACCTTCTAATAGGATTAAAATAAGAGGCTTTCGATTGGAGGAGATGCAGTGCTGGCTCCGGGAAGCCCAGTTCACCGGCAGTTGCTGAACTTCTTTGGGAGTTTTCTCCGGGAGCTGAAGGGACTAGCTGTAAAGAACATTGATGATGCTATGTTCATCGGGTCGGACCTACATATCTACCTAAATAGTCCTGGCCCTGGCCGGTGGATGATGATGGGGTGCTTTGTGCAAAGTCTGTAAACAACTTATTGTGTGCTGCTCCCCTGGAATCGAGAATCATCGTTGGTCCGTCGTCGTTCGACGATTGGTTTGGAAAGGAAAACCAATAGCCGTGCTCTGCTGGCGCGGTGCAAGTAGTGCAGACCTGGCCCAGCGAGCGTTGAACATTATTAGAGCAGAGAGGTGCGATTTCTGCTAGGACTTCAAGGCAGTTTGGTTTGAGTACTTGCTGAACGGATTATTAGCCAGTTATGTTCAATTGCACTTCGAGATTATAGTGGCAACGAAGTGGGTGGTCATATTGACGCTGCACCAATCAGGGGAATAATAAATGTTTTGGATCAGCATGTCAATCGCTCAAGATGGGATTCTGATTTTTTTCTTTCGATGTGATTTTCATTCATAACACCGTTCAACACTAAATTTTGTTATGGGATGAGAAAAATTTAACAGGGGTTTGGGACCCTAGAAGTTCCATAGTGTATTTTTTTTTGGAAAATATTGGAAAAGGCCTTCACAGTTTTAGACCGAAGTTTGTATGGAAAACTTGGGCTGTTCAATTAATATGTTCATTAAAACGAACTGTGTATATATTTAGGCGTTAGACATTAACGAAACAAACCTAAACCATAAACGTCTAAATATATGCTCGGCATTTTCTAATGCGCATATCAATTGAACACCCCAAGTTCTCCATACAATCGTTTCTGAAATCACTTCGTTCAGTCGCTCGTCAGTGATACTGAGGTAGTTGCTCATGTTGATCGATTCTATTTCGTTGAAAATACGATAGATGTCTCGCTTATCGAAGAGATCGCCGGGCTGCTTCTCGTTCAATGGAGCTCTTGATATGGCATCAGCAACAACATTCTCTTTACCCGTGACAAATTGCAATTCCAGATTGTACCGCTGCAAGCATAGAAGCATATGTTGTAAGCGGCGTGGAGTGGAGAGTAACGGTTTCCGAAAAACAGCCAATAGTGGCTTATGGTCCGTCCGTACTATCGTCTTCGGGATACCCACAATTAACTGATCGAATTGGACACACGCGAACACAATCGCCAGAAGCTCCTTTTCGATCTGCGCGTAACATTTCTCTGTAGCTGTCAAAGTGCGTGATGCATACCCGATGACCCCTTTCTCCTGGAACACCGCAGCGCCCAACCCAAATGAACTCGCATCGCATTCTATCACGAGTGGCTGGTTCACATCGTAGTACTGTAATGACTTCACATCCGCAACTATCGCCTTCATTCGGTTAAACTCCTTCTCTTCTGCTGCCGTCCAAGTCCAAGTTTCCCTTTCCGAAATCAATCTTCGTAGTTCTGTGCTTTCAGCACTGAGGTTTCTGATATAGCGCCCGAGGTAATTCACCATGCCGATGAATCTCTGCAGTTGCTTGCGATCTGTTGGCGTTGGAAACTCCTTGATGGTGGCTATTTTGCTCTCATCTGCCTTCAAACCCTGATTTGTTAAAACATGCCCGAAAAACTTGACTGATGTTTCGCACAGTTTCAATTTGCTAAGGTTCAGCTTGATGTCGCTTCTTTCCAGTCGCCTACACAATTCCTTCAGATTCCGGTTGTGGTCCTCTAACGCTTCCTTCAAAGATTCTCCAGAGCCGTAGATTAGCACGTCGTCGGCCAAACATTCAACTCCTTTCAGTCCCTGAATTGCTTCCTGCAGTTTAGCTTGAAAAATCTCCGGTGCTGGAGCTATACCGAAGGGCATTCGAACCCATCTGTACCTCCCAAAAGGAGTCCAAAAGGTCGTCATCCGACTGCTTTCCTCGTCCAAGTGTACATGCCAGAAACCCTTCTTCAAATCGACTGTAGAGAACACCTTCGCTCGGCCTAGTTCTGGCAGAATTTCGTCGATTGTCGTAAATTGGAGCCGAGGACGCTTCAATGCTTTATTGAGTGGAATAGGGTCCAAGCATATACGAACAGACCCCGTTTGGCCACCCCGTTTAACCAGAACGATGTTGCTAACCCACTCAGTGTGCTGGTTTTCCTTAACGATAATGCCGTCTCGCTCTAACTTTCGCAATTCATCTTTCAGGAGTTCACGCATAGCAATAGGAACTCGTCGAGGTTGCTGGGCAGAGGGAACAACATCGGGATCAACTTCCAAAGACACAACTCCCGAGAACTTTCCATATCCCTCAAAAAGCTGCTTATGCTCCTGAATTATCTGTTCAGCCTTGATTCGGTAAATGTTGAGAAGTTCTTGCTCCGATCTTGGGGGCTGAAGCACCACCGAGTGGCAAAACTTAACAAATCCAAGTTTTTTACATACCTTTGCTGATAGGAGAGGCATATGATTGACATTAACGACTTGTAACGCCAGCGTGTACCTACGGTCGCCGCGTCGACAAGGAATTCTGACCTCGCCGAGTACTGGAATCGCAGCTCCTCCAAAACTTTGTAGGCGGTACTTAGAAGGCAGCAATTCGGGACATTCACCGCCTGCCATTTTCTTCAGCCAATCCACTCCTACAAGGCTCGTATTTGCGCCGGTATCCAGTTCACAGCGTACCGATTGCCATTTATCGCTGACGAACACTTCCAAATCCGCCAGCACGTTGCCTCCAGCGTCCGAATAATCATAGACTTTTCCGATAACCACTTCTTCTTCTTCGCTCTCCGTTTCCGAATTGTCACTGTCCTCACTTTGGCTGGTGTCTGAAAGACTACCATCCTGCACTTTCTTCACCTTTCTCTTGTTCTTCATCTTCTTCTTACCGTCCGCCTTGCAGACCTTCTCAAAATGGTTTTTTCCACCGCACCCACGACACCTCTTCCCTAGTGCGGGGCACGATCCCTTGGCGAAATCGTGCCAATCGCCACAGAACTTGCACTTCAAACTTTTCTTCTTGCTTTTCACCATGTTTACATCACCGCTGGCTTGTCCAACAGCCACGGCGTGTTTCTCTGAAATCTCTTCCGCGCGGCACATATCGATCGCTTTCGCCAAAGACAGATTCTGGGTCGTTAACAACTTTGCTCGTAGCTTTGGCCATTTATTGGCGGTCACCACTTTGTACATCACAAACTCTTCCTCCAAAGCACCGAAACGACACAACTTCGCCAATGATTTCAACCGAGCAACATATTCATCGATGCCCTCTTGCACTTCTTGCATCATGGAAAAATAATCGTACCAGTCAACCATTTTGTTTCGCTCGCGAACCACTTTCACCTTAATTGCCGCAATTGCGGTGTCCGGATCTTGCATTTGTGCTGCCGTTAGCTCAAAGTTGAAATACTTTTTGAGCGCAGAATTGCCAATCACTGATAACAGTACACTTGTTTTCTGCCTGTCTTGCTCCGGAGGCCACTGATCCATTCCCGATGCACTGACATAATTCTTCCAGTTTTGCACAAAAAACTCGAAATTCTGCTCCATGTCTCCCTCCAGCTCAAGCGGGGGAGGAAGAGGAACCGGCACGGATGCTGCTTTTTCCGCCGGCTGCTGCACATTTTGTTGCGGTGTGCCTATCTGGCGCAACGTGTCCACCATTTCCTTAAAAACACCATTTTGGTGTGCCATAAACCGAGAAAATTGTTCGGAATCCATTCTGAAACACAGTTTTCAGCACTTTCGGGAAAATCACACGACGCAGGCACAGCAAAAGAAATATGCCGCACGACAAGTTTCGACTTGTTCACTCCACGCGTTTTGCCCTCATCGACAACCGCCGCGAATGATTCTTTCACTGTCTCAGTTCGTTCTTTTCCTCGCCAAAACACTTCGAATTCCGCGATATTTATGACGCCGGAACCTTTTTCAGAAAACCACGATGGCTTCTGACACCATGTTTTATTTCACTAATGAAACTAGTACGCTCGTTTCAAGATAACTTTATTACACATCCGAACCGTACGTATACATGGAATCAACTGAACTGCATGTCGGGGTCATTCAAATACAACGCTCTGAGGGAGCGATCAATAACTACATAATATAACAGAAATCATGTATGATATAGTATAAAACAGTATTGGTACAAAGTAGTATTCTAAATAAACCTGGAATTTTAACTGAAGTTTTGTTTTAATTATCAATGTCCAAAGTAGCCCCCCTCTGGTTCTATATGAGATGTCTCCGATTGGTGTATGGACAACTTTTTTGTTTATTGATGGATTTAGTTCAAATTTTGCATGCATTCTACATACATACTCACAATTATTGTGTGTAAAAATTGTGGAAATCCATTCACTACTCTGGGAGTTATGATGCCATGAAGTTGAAAAACCATAAAAAAGTGTATAAAGAAGCCCCGCACGACGGTATTGATTATTCTGATATAAATGTAATATGAATGGAGAACACTGCTACAGCTCACAAACAAGTCGTGAAGGACAGGGAAAACTGTTAATTAACTAAATTGCCAACCGTTTTTGTTGCACAAATTTATGAACGCAACGCTCAATTGAGCGACCAGGTTCGGTAAAATGCGGTCAAATGCCAACCTGATAACAGTAAATTACCGCGGCCCCAAAGCTGATATGTACACACATGATAGGTACATGAACAACAACGGCTTCTCCGGGGGGCTTCCATGGCAGCCGAGGATTTAGCAATGGATAATTTAATCTGGAAACTAAATGTATTTAATTTAAACTGCTAAATAAGCCACATTTAAATAATTTCATCCGGTATTATTGGTGGCGACGGGGCCCGAACGTAATTAAATATTCTCGCTTCGCATAAGTGAGACATTTCTCTGGGTCTGCACAATTCATCGATGATACAGCCAGACCGGTCCCGAACATGCGTGTGTGTATGTAAGTATGTGTGCCAGTCAAAACCACTTGTAATACAAATTAGCTTTGCTTAAGTGGTCACTTTGAGAAACTTACTTCGATCTGACATGCACCTCTCAGTTCTGTATGCTGTGAGGGAGTGGTTCAAGCGTAGGGCAACATGTGTGGTTCATAATACGTGGCCTGGATTTAATCCTCTATCGATGCACCTGCCGGACAGCTTAACACGCACACCCACACACACATACGCTGGCGTTTTCACGTCAGCGTGATTGCACGAGATCCTATAGGCAGCCTTTCTAGTGCGCCAATAGAATTCACTGTCCACTGTCGTGTCGCAATTGATCGGTTCATCTTTCCCGCAATGCCTCGCGCTGCTTCAATAACGTCCTTAGTCTTCCGGATGAAGAAGCGCTAGCAGGAAGAACGAGATCGCGAAGCGACAGAAGAGCTGTACCGCGCTAAGGATACACGAAAGTTCTACGAGAAGCTGGACCGCTCGCGCAGAGGCTTTGTGCCACAAGCCGACATGTGCCGAGATAATCACGGGAATGTTCTCACGAGCGAGCGTGAGGTGGTCGAAAGGTGGCGGCAGTATTACGATGAGCACCACAAAGGCGACGTTGCAAGTACCGAAGGTGGCGTGGTAACAGATCTAGGAGTATGTGCACAGGACGGAAGACTTCCGGCCCCTGACCACCAAGAGATTGAGGAGGAGGTTGGCCAGTTGAAAAACAACAAAGCTGCTGGAGCTGATCAACTACCAAGCGAGCTTCTAAAATACGGTGGAGAAGCACTGGTGAGAGCACTACACTGGGTCATTACCAAGATTTGGGAGAAGGAAGTACCTGCCTACAAGATACTCTCTCAAATTGTATGCCGGCGTCGATTACCGATTTAAAGAGAGTTCGTGGGGCAATACCAGGCTTTATTTATGGGTGAATGCGCTACAACGGATCACCAGGTGTTCCAAAAATGCCTCGAATACAACGTGCCCACACATCACGTGTTCACCGATTTCAAATCGGCGTATGATACAATCGATCGAGACCAGCTATTGCAGATCATGCACGAATACGGATACGATTGATCAAGGCGACAATGGATCGAGTTATGTGCGTAGTTCGAATATCAGGATCTTGAGTCCCTTTGAATCTCGTAGAGAGTACGGCAAGGTGATGGTGTTTCGTGATAGCTGTTTAACATTGTTGTCACACAGAAGGTGCGCTGCAATATAGTTGAGTATGAAAAGAACAAGTTTTTAAATACACAGGTTCGGACAATGAATTCAAGGTTTATACATCCTCCCCCGTATTGAAATGGCTATTTCAATAGTCCAGTTTCTGCTGCTCCTGATCCAGTAAAAGAAGGGAAATCTCGGTGACGCCACGCTTGCATTCACCCCTGCCGGTACGCAGAGTTACAACCCTGGTGATGTTGTCGCTACCCGGATGAGTCTCGATGATTCTGCCGGGTTGCCATTGCATCGGCGGAGCATTGGGATCGTTGATGAGCTTTAATGCAACAGGTTTGATGTGGGTTGTCTTTAACCATTTCTGGCAATTCTACAGCTCCGGTTGTTGAATAGCCTACACTAATCGCCACCGTGTCAACGTCGAGAGCTCTATATTGGTGTAGGATGGTTCGGGGATTGACTGCATTTGCCGTCCTACCAGGAAATATACTGGGGCTACGGCGGTCAAATCGTTGGGGTCATCGGAGCATGGCGTAAGTGACCGTGAGTTGAGCATCAATTCAGTCTGAACAAGTACTGTGCTCATTTCCTCGAACGATAACTTCTGGTTTCCGACTACTCCTTTCAGGTGGTGTTTTACGGATTTTACCCAAGGCTCCCAGATCCCACCAAAGTGGGGACTCCTCGGTGGGATGAAACTCCACGAAATCGATTGACTTCCGCAAAACTCCATCAGCTCCTTGATGTGATGTTCGTCAGCGAAAAGTTTGCGCAGCTGTTCCAACACGGCTTCAGCCCCGTCAAAATTCATCGCATTGTCGGAATAGATCTTGCTGACAGGTCCTCTTCGTCGAATAAACCGCCTCAAGCTTGCAAGGAAGGCTTCGGTCGTAACGTTTGACACAAGTTCAAGATGGATGGCGCCTTAGAAACATACGTACCCTTTCCTGATCATCGGTTTGCGTGCCTGGATCAGTGACTTGATCAAAAAAGGTCCCGCATAATCGATGCCGGTGTGGAAGAAAGCTGGTGACGGCTGGACACGATAGGATGGGAGATCACCCATCAACTGCATCGTCTTCATCGGATTTGCTCGGAAGCATGGAATGCATTGCCTAATCGCCTTCCGAATAGTGTTCATAGCCTGCAATGGCCAGAACCGCTGTCCAACGATTGCAAGTAACGCTTTTTGATATGAAACCATTCAGGTAAGTGTTAGTCGTGGAAAATCCTTGGAGAGGATTTTTTTAAACTCAAGTAGAAATCCATGGAAGAACCCGTGCATAAAACTCCATAAAACATTCGAAGAATAACAGTGGAGAGAAAAGCTTAGGAAATTTCACAAAGAGTCCGTTGAGGAACTTCTAGAATTATCTAGATGAGCTTCAGGTAAAGATACAACGAAATCAAACTTCGAATTTTCAAGACGACAAATCTGAAGAATTGCCGGGGTCCGTGGCGTAGTGGCTACACGTTTGCTTCATAAGCAGATGGTCATGGGTTCGATCCCATCCCCGGCACTTTCGTCAGTTGCTCTTTCCTCCTGAGAGCAGCTGACACTGACCCTCTTCTGAGCCAATGGCTCAAATGGACCCGGATACATGGACATCGGCTAAAGGCACCTCATAATGGACCCTTCATCGGACTGGAAAAGGAACAACCAACAGCCACATATCACATCCTCGTGCTCATCATTCTACCATGATAGAGTAAAAGGTGAAAGTAGCGCAACGGCAACCAGTTGGATATATGTAGTAGAATTAGAACAGAATACATTTAGGCGCTGTAAAAATTGTAAGTACAGCCTCCAATTGGAATCGCTCACGCAGTGCCCTAGTGGACAAAAGAGCTGTAAATTAGGTTAAGTGACTGAAGAATAAAAAAAAATCTGAAGAACCAAATAAAGATACCTAGGTCAATTGGATGAATCTTTGTACAGCAAAACATTTTTGATGCAGGTTATTTTTATGCACTTTTGAAATATACATCTTTTTTATGCCCTGCATAAAAAGAGGGAGCTCTATTGGGGATACAAGGCGGTCTCAGGGGCGCGTCAAAAGAGTCCAACCCAAGTAACAATCAGCATGCCTTGAAGGTTTATTCATGTTTTATCCTGGTTTTAAACGAGCATGTCAAAAAGCTAGTTGTTCTAAATTAGTTTTATGTGGTAGTTTTTTACTTTGAACCTTTGGCGTTCCATAAAACTCATATAACTTCTGCTATAAACATCTTCAGATAAAGACTTGCAAGTAGACATAAATTGGTTTTATCACCTATTATATACCATTTCAATAAAACTTGCATTTGCGGTTGTTGTCGGAGAGATTTTTTTTGTAAACAAATACACAAAACTGTGAGGCAATGCATAAAACCAACAAAAGATTTCGTGGCCGTAACATAATCCAAAAAAATGCTTTGATAAATCCGCTAGTTCTATCATGAGCTCAGTTATGACTAACTCAGGAAGGTTAGCCTTATTGGAGGATTCATCAGGAACACAGAGTTTTATCAGAAAAATATGTCGCCTAGCCGGGATAATTCATGTAAATACAGAAAAATTATTACTCAATTTTATGATTTCACGTACAGCTTAAGATCAAATTAAACCATACAACACGTTTCCATCATAGAACAGCTATGGCAGATTATGCACGAATACGGATTCCCGGATAAACTGATACGGTTGATCAAGGCGACGATGGATCGAGTGATGTGCGTAGTTCGAGTATCAGGGACACTCTCGAGTTCCTTCGAATCTCGCAGAGGGTTACGGCAAGGTGATGGTCTTTCGTGCTTGCTGTTCAACATTGCTTTGGAGGGTGTAATAAGAAGAGCGGGGATAAACACGAGTGGGACGATTTTCACGAAGTCCGTTCAGCTGCTTGGTTGATATTGATATTGATATTATTGCTCGTAAATTTGAGACGATGGCGGAAACGTACATCCGACTAAAGAGGGAAGCCAGGCGAATCGGATTAGTCATTAATGTGTCGAAGGCAAAGTACATGATGGCAAAGGGCTCCAGGGAGGAATCACCGCGCCCGCCACCCCGAATTCATATCGACGGTGATGAAATCGAGGCGGTTGAAGAATTCGTATACTTGGGCTCGCTGGTGACCGACGACAACGACACCAGCAGAGAAATTCAGAGGCGCATTGTGGCAGGAAATCGTGCCTACTTTGGACTCCTCAGAACTCTACGATCGAATAAAGTTCGCCGTAACACGAAGTTAACCATCTACAAAACGTTGATTAGACCGGTCGTCCTCTATGGACACGAAACATGGACCCTACCTGCAGAGGACCAACGCGCCCTTGGAGTTTTCGAACGGAAGGTGTTGCGTACCATCCACGGCGGAGTGCAGATGGAAGACGGGACTTGGAGAAGGTGAATGAACCACGAGCTGCATCAGCTGCTGAGAGAACCAACCATCGTCCATACCGCGAAAATCGGGAGGCTACGGTGGGCGGGTCACGTCATCAGGATGTCGGATAGCAACCCGACTAAAATGGTTCTCGAGAGTCATCCGACCGGTACAAGAAGACGTGGAGCGCAGCGAGCTAGGTGGGTCGACCAAGTGGAGGACGATCTGCGGACCCAACGCAAAGTGCGGAACTGGAGACAAACAGCCATGGACATAGTGTCTTTTAAACTCCGCTGTGTTGAAAAACTCTTTTGCACCCAATGCCACCGAGTAAATTAAATGCATTTAACTTCCAAATTATGCGTAGTTTGTGTGGCGCACTTAGTTTTTGTCATTATCACAGTCACATTCACCACAAATTTTCCGTGGCATGTCTCCTGACACGTATTAAATAGGAAAAGAAATCTGAATTCCATATCTGCATCTTTCCAATTGATGGCTGGATAAACAACGAAGCATAATTTATTCTGACGATCGAACATTGAAAGTGAAAAATAATCAAAACAATTATTTGACAAGTCATAAGATGGTTTTATTTGGAAGATTTATAAAACTATGATACAACCCGAAATCCTAAGCCGGTTTGCATACGAAGTCCTGTAGACCCTAATAAGACTGGGCCAACTAGCTAGAACGTGAGCTTGTTGAGGCATACAAGAACTCGAGAGCATTTTCAAGTCGGCATCAATGGTTTTATGTTTAGGATTTTTGAATCGCTAAAAAACTTTGATAAAATTAAAATTGTTACTTGGGAAGTGCATTCCAGGGGTCTCAGTGAACTTTAGAGAGGTCTCAGCTCAGTGGTATTTTAATGAGTCCCAGGGGGTTCCTGGAGCTCTCAGGAACACGGCATATAAAAAAACCATGGAAAATTCCGCTAGACTCAAAAATTAGCGGATACGGGTCAAAGATAACTGTTGGGTGTATTTTGAGTTTGGTGGCCAAAATAAAACAGATCGATGATAGGTTTGTGTTGGGTTATACGTCATCAAAGCCAATCAAAGCTTTAAACCTGCGGCACCACAATTCATGTTTGCTAGCTGGATCTCAATAGAATGTAAGTAATCTTTGTCATCATTAGTAATTTCTGTTGATGTAGTAAAAAAATGATATGTTCTGGCCATCAGTCGTCGCGATTGGGAGCCATGACTGATGTTGGCGTTGATGTCAATTGAATGATCAGATTCAGAGGCCAGTTAATTGATATCCCGATGGTGAATAGAAAAATGAGTGATTGCCTGTCTCAATTTCAAATTGTAATATCGTTCGATATTGAAACCTCGCAACAGCGCTTCAGAGGTCGTCAATGGCGTTCCAAGTGATCTCTGAGGGTTTCATGGGATCTCAGGGCGATTCAGAGATCTCAGGGGCATATTAGGAGTCTCAAAGGCGATTCAGGGGGTTCCATGTGGTCTCAGTGGTGCTTCAGGGGATTGTGGAGTGTAGGATTTCTCTGGGAAGGAATCACCCCTCACGTGCAGCACACACAACTTACCCAGGCTGACGTTGGTTCGCAAGTGGCAAGAGTGAACGCGGTTGGGTGGCGCCTGGTGTTGTTGCTACGCAAGCAGGGATGCTAACATTATTGTCTGCTTGACAGTTCGCATCACATTCAAATGCGCTATATCGCCTGCTGTGATCATTCTCTTTATCACAGCTTTATTCAGTACATCTTATATCTCACATCCTTCTTCTACTCTAAAGAAGTTTTACACATTTTTAACATAAAATTGAATTGCCGTATCTCAATTTGGAGTATTTACTTACAATCATTCAACATAAAACTGTTATATTACATCGTCACATACGTTGCAGCTGCTGCCATGGCTGCCGAATACAGTTTTCATTGTGAGGTACCATTCTGACTATGCTGCTGCTACTTTGTTTTCCAAAAAGATCGAACATTTTAGTACTTAATTGTAGGAATGATGTTTTCTGACGAGCAATGGTAGCTTGCACAATGATGTCATCATTATCTCTCTCTCTCTCTCTCTCTCTCTCTCTCTCTCTCTCTCTCTCTCTCTCTCTCTCTCTCTCTCTCTCTCTCTCTCTCTCACTCTCTCTCTTTTCCTCTCGTTTGGGGTCGCTCGATACAGCCGTCTTTGCTCTCAAAATAGTTTTGAGGGCAATGCTTAAGGACATACTTGTTAGAATCCCAAAATGGCCGCCACAATGGCCGACTTTGGGACCTACTCACGATTTTGAGGGCACAAATCTCTTTATAAACAAAACCAGCGCACCTGATCTTCTTATTCTAAGCTTATTACAAGTGAGGAAGAACAGAATAATGAAATTCACTGTTGTTTGAAGCTTGCTTCTTGAGAATTGTGCGTCTGAAGTTCTGATGCACTGTTAGAGCGGGATTTCAATACGTTTGTCCTTAAAAATCATATGTGATTTTGTTGAAATTTTGTTTGTAATGCAAGGCTCTATACTTGTAATATTTAAGAAAATTACCGCTTTGGTACTGGGTGGTTCTGAAAAAAAATCTTGCTCTTTGAGTCTTTATTCAATCTTATACCCGAATTTATTCCATTGCTCCGTCGTTTAAATTCTAGATATCTGATAAAATACATTATATATAATCTATGGATCCATCTATAGATGAAGAGAATAAAGCATTGTCATTTATTGAAACACTAGCCACAGAAAACAAACTGCATCAACATAATCCTTCTTTTGGCTAGCCGACGTTGACGACACCTTTTGATAAACGGCACGAATCAAAACTACGGGATTTTTCTAATATTTTTTTTTGCGTACTTTGCTAAGATTTATCGGCCACAACAAACAACGCGATGTAAGCTTCAGATTCGACATTTGCACGAAAGAAAACAACGCCATCCAAGCTTTTCGTCAGCGGACTTTTCCGGGATTCTTCCTCCACGACAAACAACATGCTGTGAGCTTCCGATCCGACATTTGCACGATGCAAACAACAGGATCTTTCAAACCTTGCTTTTCGGCAGCGGACATTGCCGGAGGTTTCCCCCACGGCAAACAACACGCTGTAAGCACAAAATAACAGAATCACTATAGCTTTTCCTTACCAGTTACTGCTGCTGGTTTATTTTTCTCGTATTTTATTTCTTCCTCGATAATTGTCCAAGCACAAAAAATCATCCGGAAGCATGCACCATCCGGAGCCCACGATGAATATCACGCCACATTTTTCACTTTTTTTGTGTTGTCGTAATTTTCTCACTTTCGCATGCAAATTGAAGAGTGATTCCTCCCAGCAAAATAATAAATTGGTTCGATTTTTTTTGCAATTGAACGAAGAACTGGCAGGAATTCGCCAATGTGGAGGTTAGGATTTCTCTGGGAAGGAATCACCCCTCACGTGCAGCACACACAACTTACCCAGGCTGACGTTGGTTCGCAAGTGGCAAGAGTGAACGCGGTTGGGTGGCGCCTGGAGTTGTTGCTACGCAAGCAGGGATGCTAACATTGTCTGCTTGACAGTTCGCAACACATTCAAATGCGCTATATCGCCTGCTGTGATCATTCTCTTTATCACAGCTTTATTCAGTACATCTTATATCTCACAGGGATCTCAAACGGGCTTTTTAGAGGTCTCAGGGGCGCTTCAGGTGGTCCCCAGCGATTTCTGGCGGATTCCAGGGGCTTAAGGCTATTCTTCAAGAGATATTCTATATTTCAAATTCTACTTCTTTTACCGCACCGGTATTCTACACTACTATCAATTGCCTCTTTAACAAGAGCCGCACACTATAGACCTCCATCTTATTGCCGATCCTATCGTAGACTGACTCGTCACTCTCACACACTCACATCAGGATACCACACTTCACACACCGCCTCTTAAGTCCTTCAACTGTCGCAAACGTCTTTTCACCAATGCTTCGTGCATGTAGGTACTGCATATGGACGACCGCCGCCACCCCGTGTGCAGCAGCAGTAGTTCAAGGGGAAACGTGAAAATTGAATTTGATTATTCCAAATTACTATGCAGATTGCTAATAAATATATACCGCATTCATGAAGGCCGGACGGACACCCATGCCGATAGGCCGCCGTACCGTACCATGGTCCAAATCCATGTGTGTTTGTGTGTATGTGCCCCATATGCCAGGATAAGCCAGGTCGTTATTGCTGCAATTTCTGAAATGAACGCCGTTCGATAGACAAGGGGTACGTGATGAAAAAGGGCGTTTTGATTAGAATGGAGGGTGAGCTTGTTTCCGATTGGTTCAAATACAGTGAACTTTGGTTTCATGAGCGAAATTCTATCTGGATTGAAAATAGTTAAAATCAATGGATCCAGTTCTATGAATGCACTTTTGATCTATGTACATTTAACAGGATGGTGTAGGGGTATTTAACAATAAAAGGAATCCTGTGTTCAATTGGTCATTAGATTGATTGGTAATTGACATTAGAATTTCGATTAAACATCTGCAACAGTTGATATCGACGACTGCCATTGTGATGAAAACTAATATAGTGAGTGCTTGACAGTTGTGTTTTAAAATCACAGCTTTTAAAACATTAACTTATTTTTTTTGCTTTTCCCAGTTTATGATTTGGAAGAGGTATGCTACGTATGAATCAACTGGTTTAATATTCCCTGAAATTCCCTGAAAAAAATTGCTCACACTTTTGAAGTAGCATCCAAGAATCACATCTCAATTAAATTATTAATCACGTCAGGAATAATATTCAGGAATAATATTTTGCCATACCTACTGTTTACCTCCAAAACGGATAAATTTTTGGGTAAGTTTGATGATAGAAACTCATTTCCTTCCATTCGAAAATGGTCTCAATTATCATTGACAATTGAGTTTGTTTCTTGATTGTCTACCGTCTGACAGCATCCAGAGCCTGCAGTTTCAGGAAGGTGAGCCAAGCCCACCCAAGACCGAGCGATTGCTTGGGTGTTGTTGGCTGAAACCAAAAAAGCGATAATTTAAATCCAAACAAATCCTTCCAATTCAATAGGATCCCAGGAACCCCAATCAGGGTGGCCTTTGTGTAACATTCGACCGAAAAATGGACTGGCTCTCTGGATGGGCTGTAAATTTGATTTTCCAAGCCATTGCAGCACGAGGCTTTCACATATAAGGTTAGGAAATTCACATGCAATTGAGCTATATTGATGTAACACAAAACATTTTTATTCGATTTTACATAAGAATTTTAGTGCTGTTTTCACTCAAAACAAAACATGTGTTGGTCACTATTACCGCTCTCATTTTATTTAATTAAATTGTTTTTTTTTAGCGATATAAAACTAAATCTCCAATTTACGCTAATTTTATTTGCACCAAACTCAATTTACGCCACCCACTGTCACTATCAGTACAAAATTTACTGGTTCCCAATCTTAGGTGGCGGGCTACGCGAACTTCTCAAAATCTGAAAGTTCCAGAAAGCGATGAGATTTTTTTGGTGTCTGTGTCTCAAGAAGAATTTATTACAAGCTCAGGAGTTCCCGAATGGAATGTTTTTCAGATTCTGCGACTCAAGAATCACTCATTTTAATAAATTGGTGTTGCAAAGCTCAGTAGCACCCAATGAAGGATCAAGAGCCAAACTAATTTTTCAAAAATCTAAAGTGCGGGGACGCAGAGAAAATGTTGAAGGCTTTTCAGGCTCAATTAGAAGATAACAATCAATGATAACTTCTTATCCCGATCAACCTAGATAGCTGTGCAGTGTCGATAGCAGTCGTCTCATTTGGCTCAGCATGAGAAATACGGAAAAACATGTGCATTTCATCCTCAAATTTATGAAATTTGTTTTTAAGAATTTCGTGTGACCCGTGACCATGGCTTGGAAACGACTGATCTTTGCAATGCATCTATATTGAAGATACTACTTTTAGAGATAAACAATTCGAAAAATATTATTAACACTACTATCCAGAACGTTCGGTGCTTGATAGATTATCGTGATCCATGACATCATATTGAGAAGTACTGTGTTACATTTCAGTGGGTGCTATGGAAGACGTAGAATTAGAAAAACATTTTCATGTCGACGGCACTCTTACGGTTCATGAGAAATTCACGTGGTACGTGACCACAGATTGGACACCTCTGGTTTTTTTTTTCAATATATTTATTTTTGAGATACTGATTCTATATTGGAGATGGTCAATTTGATAAATATTTGAAGTTATTCCTAGCACTTTCGGAATTCGGGAAATCCTCGTGGTCCGTGACCCCAGATTAGGAACCACTGGTCTTTGCAGCACCATTGCATTGTAATAAGTGCTCTCTGAGGTGTAGAGTCTGAAAATCCTTTTCACTTCATCCTCACACCTTCGGATTTGAGAAATTCGTTTGGCCCATGACCGTAGGTTGAGAATCACTGAACATTGTAAAACTGCTAAAGCTAATGTTACTAAATAACTCAAACTAAAGTTACATATGACAGATTTGATGCTTTGTTATTTCAAACTTCACATACTAATTCCCTTTCAGGCACCAATTCCCAAATAACGCTCCCCAAATTTAAATTCACATGAATCATTGAACATTACACTTTTTTGTGCCCCAAACAAGGTGGCCTACACTAATGTGAAAATTCCATTCGGAATTGTTTTTTTCTTCATAAAGTCTTCCAGGGAATTTTTAATATATTCTGCTATGAATACCATCAGTATTTTTTCTGAGAAACCCTTAGAAATTCTACCATTGATTCTTTTTTAGAAAATTAATAGTTTCCTTTGGAATGTCCAACTGAGTTTTCTAAAGATTTCCCCAGAAATAGAACCTTGATAGGATTCTTTCCGATATTGCTACAAGGATTGCATTAAAAAATCTTGTAGGAAAGTGATCCATGGATTTCTTTTGAAAATCGACCCCCCCTCCCCACTTTGTAGGGGGGTTTCCAATACTTAACACATTGCTTGTCATATTTTTACAAACCCCCCTTCCTCCTCAGACCTTTTAAGATCTTATAACTCATTTTGCTTTAAAATTATTATCAATAACTTGTTAATTTCAAAATTTGTTATTGAAATATTTTACAAATTCACTATTATTAAGATGTTATTGAGACAAACAAAACGTGTTATTCAACTGGTCTGCCAGGAACATTTTTTTGTTATGATTGTTGTTGTTTTGCCGCTTATGACAGACAAATTTATAACATGATATGTTTTGTTAATAACACAAAAATAATTCTTTCCGTTTCTCAGTTATTTAGCCAAAATAACATATTTTGTTATGATGTAAATATTCTCTACTGCTCGGGAAAATCTATCAAGGTTTGTTTCAGAAACTCCTCCGGCCATTTTTTCCAGGAATTTTTCTAGAGGTAAAAAATGTCTCCAAGGCACCTTCAGATATTCTTTGATGATTTGTTCCAGACATTTCACAGAACATATCTTTGGTAATCCTTTTAAAAAATTTCAATATGTTTTTCCAATATTATCTTCAGAACATTATCCATATATTGCTTCAGAAAATCATTTAAAAATGTGTTCAGGAATTGCTCAAGGGACCCTACAATTTTTACACGAACGTATCCATAAATATCTTCAGGGATTCATCCAGAAAATCCTGCCTCCAAAGATTTTTGCAAAACTACATTCAGTGTTAAAGGCGAGAGTTCCTTCGGAGATCCGTGTAGAAGTTCATACGGATCTTCTGCATTTCCAGATGTATTATCCCAGAAATTAATCCAGCATTTTCTCTAAGGATAACTCTAATAATTCCTCTACGAGTTCTTTAAGAAATTCATTCAAACCTATATCTCAAGAGTTTTTTTTAATAGAAATTGTTACAGACGTTTATCTATGTGTCCCTCCAAGTATTCCCACTGGTTTTTTTTCCATAAATTCATCCACTAATTTCTCCAGGAATAGTTTCAGGAAATCTTCCCAGAATTTTATGAAAGGATTTCTTCAGGATTTTGCACATAATCCCTTAATATGTTTGTAGAAATTCCACCAAGGGTTCCTCGAGAAGTTTTTCCAGGTATTTGTCCAGGTAGTTCTCATTAAAATCCTCCTAGGATTCCTTCAAGAATTTCCCAGATTCAGTCAAGATTCTTCCCTAAGATTTCTTCAGGGATTTTTCAGAAAATTTCTTCAGAAATTTTTTTCAGGGTTTCTTTCGGAAATTTCCTCTGTGATTCTTTCTGAAAATCTTTGGAGAAAATATTTTTTTTATCTCCATCGATTTTTTTTTCAAAATTTTACAGATTTCTTCTAAATTTTTCCATAAAGTGTTTTTCAGAAATTCTACAGTAGGGTGGGATTACTTTTGAAAATAAAAAATGTTTGGGATAAGATTTCCCAAGTGAGAAGTGATCTACTGATCGAAATAAGTAAGCTGTGCAAAAATAAGAGATTCAGGTTGATACTAAGGTGTGGCGCAAATGGTTTAAGTATAAATTACTCTAGACCAATCATTTGAAAAAAATAAAAACATTCTAATCAAATTTTCAAACAAAACTTTTCTAGATTACATTAATGCCTAGAATAATGTCTAAGAGATTACCTAAAAAAACAGCTTAAGATGTTTTTTAATTCTTAAAAAAAAAACTTCTGCGGCAACTGTGCAAGTAATTCTGAGGTAATAATGTTCGAGAATTTTCTTGAGACATTCCTGGAAAATCCGTAAAAGAATCTCCTAAAAATTTCTGCAGAAACCATAGACAAAGATACTAATGAGTTTTTTTTTTATTTTTAAGAAATCCTTCAATAAATGCTGGAAGAATTCTCGGAAATATTTCCTACACAATTCCTGAAAAAGTTTTCTGGAGGAGCTGTTTTGGAAACCACTGAAGAAATTCAAAAAAGCAATTTCTTAAAAAAAAATCTGGAAAAAATCCTTGAAAAATGCTTATGAAATAGATTCTGCAGAAATTTTTGCACCAATTGTTGAGAGAATCTTTGGAAAAATCTGAAAAACTACATGAATAAACCTACTGCAATTCCTGGAGGAAAACCTAAAGGAACCAATGAAGAAACCCCTGGAGGAACTTCCAGTAAAATCTTTTGAGAATTTCTATAGGAATTTCCAAATAAATGCCCGATCCTTTAATAAATGAGGTGATATATGAAAGAAACCTCTGAAGAAATCCATTCTGGAAAAAATATTATTCTGTATGAAAATCTTAGAGAATTTCTGAAAGATTCCACGAATCATTGCAATAAAAAAATCATCTGCAATTGCATCTTATTAAAAAAAACATTTGGAACAATTTCTGCGAAAATCTCAGAAGAAATGCGTGGAAAAACTTTCGTAGTACGTAGTACTCCTGGAAAAAATTCTGACAATAATTCTGGAGGATTTTTTTAGAAATGTTTGAAGACATACTTGAAGGAATACAAGCATGTACTTTTGTAGCAATCCTTGAAGTAATTTGCTAAAGAATTCCTCAAGAGATCCCAAGAGGAATTTCGAAAAGAATTTCTGGTAAAACCCTTGAACCACTTTCAAGTTGATTTTTTTTAGAAATTCCTCGACCAAATCCTCCAAGGAAAATTCCTGAGGGAATTTCCGGAACAATCCCTGGAGGAATCCATGGAGAAATTCTCAAAGAAGTTCATGGACAGGAATGCATTCTGAAGGGAATCTTTCTTCTTTTTATGAATTCTTGCTAAAATCATTTCAAGAAATCCAGCAAGAATCTTCTTTTTGTAAACATTCCAGAAACTTGTTGATAAATCCCAGAAGAATCACCAAAGGAATTCCTGGAGGTAATCTTGGAGAATTTCCCAGAATTTTAAGAATAACACTAAGAGTTTAGAAAGTAGTTCCAGCAACAATATCCTTTCCGTGATAACTACAGAAAAAAAAATGTGAAATAATAATGCATGGATGGGTTTTAATTAGGAATAATGGCCATCTTCGCCTGGGGCCTGGGTTGTCAATTTCCGGTGCAAATGCAAACCATTGAATATACTTTCGATTTCTCGAGAGCTGGCGGGTAAGTATCCTGGAACCGTTATACAACAAGTGAAAAAATCCAAGCTGCGTGTGAGTAGGTTAGATATTAGGGTACAGGGTTAGGATTGACGATAGAGCAGAGAGTTAGATAAAGGGTTAGGGGGTGAAACTTTGGAGTAGAGGGTACGGTAGAGTAGACGAATGGGAAGAGGGTTAGGATGAAGGGTAGGAAGGAAGGTAGAGTAGACGTTAAGGTTAAGGTAGAGGATATGGAAGATAATAGGGGTGATGGTTGTGATAAAGGGTTGGGGTAGAGGATAGGGTGAATAAATTATATACAATTAGACGAGAAGAAATGTCTCGGGATATCTTCAGGAATTCTTTCCGGGATTTTCTTAATCCGTTCCTCTAGAGTACCTTCCAAGGACTCCTCCGGATGTTCCTTTCGGGATTCTCTACAGGAATTGTACCTGAGATCCCTTCAGGGATTTTTTGCAGGAATTGCTTTAGAAAATCCTGAAAGGATTCTTTTAGGTATTCAGTTCGGCTCTCCTTTAGGGATTCTTGCTGAAACCACTCCAAAGATTCGTTCCTGGATTCCTTAAGGAAAAAAAATATAAAGGAGATTTCTTCAAGTAGTCCTGGATTTTTTAGATATTCGTGACGAAATTTCTAATGAAATTCCTTAAAAAAATCCCAAATTTTTCAGGAGTTTTCACAATTGTTGTGGATCGGAGGGTTTCAGGGCAGGCAAAACACTTCCTTTAGCAGTTCTTTGCAGACGCAGCTCAAAGCTGTAATTTATTTAAGATAACATTAGTTTGGTTCCAATTCAAAGTTCTATAGAATGACAAACTTACATTCAGTGATCTCCTGCACGACTTAAGAAACCTCGATTTCCAACAATTCAGGTTGATTTCACCTTAACCTATCAAATGCATGTATGTTTAGGAACAAATTCATGTATATAACTTTAAGCTAAATCTTAACTAGGATCTTCAAATATAGGTAGGTTTTAAAGAGTTAGTTTTTTAATTTAGGGTATCAAATTTTAGTAAAGAATAAACTCACGGTTCAACTATACGTGTCTTCACTACACTTAGCACGTTTTCTCAGTCCGGCTTCGTCGGCAAATTTCAGCTGCTGAAGAAAGGCGTAAACTTCACAGCCTATGATTGCAACTGGATCGCTGCAGTAAATATCGGTGAAAGGATCAACATATAATCAGGCTAAGATGAAGCTTACCGTGCAGCTCAATCAACGAACTCTTATTTTATCCAAACCGCCGGAGTGGAGCTACGTGCAAGAGCAGATTTAATGATTTTTACGGCCTACTTTGGCAAATTATACGGCAATGCAGAATCTCAACAATGCTTCGGTTTACGTTACTGTAGTTCAGGTGTTGACTTCTTTCTATTGTCGCGATGACGGATACTTTCAGGGGAGCGCTCGGAATTCACTCCACTACAATCAGTGTTGGAAGATTGCCGGTTTTTAACATTCCCCCTCCCGTGTAGTTCCGGGGGTCCTTGTTCCTGATCATCGCGAACTTCCAGTAACGCCAGCTTCACTATCGGCCGTTTCAAGATCCCGTCAGCGGTGCGTATCACTGCGCTTCGAGCCTGGCCATCCCTGCCGCGCATAATTTCGACGACACGTCCTCGCTGCCATCCATTCCGCTTGTTTTCTTCGACAATAACGACTAAATCTCCGGGTTCCATAGGCTTCGCAGGCTCGAACCACTTAGTCCGTCTAGTGAGCGTCGGTAGATACTCACGGACCCAGCGTTTCCAAAACAAATCTGATAGATACTGGGCTAGCTTCCAGCTGTCCCGTAGCGTGGCACCGTCAGCCACCAGTGAAGTCCGCGGTTGCACCACACCACTTGATCCGTACAGCAGAAAATGGTTCGGTGTTAATGCCTCTTGGTTTTCGGTGTCGAGTGGTACGTAGGTCAGCGGCCGTGAGTTCACAATCGCTTCGGCTTCCAACACTACAGTTTCCAGAACCTCGTCGCTTGGATGGCGAGGGTGTTCTGAGATGGCGCCCATAGCGGCTTTCACAGAACGCACCATCCGTTCCCAACAGCCCCCCATGTGAGGTGCAGAGGGGGGATTGAAGTGCCAACTCGTTCTGGCATTGGTGAAGGTCACAGCGCAGTGCTCGTGAATGGCTTCCATCTGGTCCGTCAACAGGTTGCTAGCTCCGCGAAAACAGGTTCCGTTATCTGAGTAAAGGTCTGACGGGAATCCTCTGCGCGCAACGAATCGGCGGATTGCCATCACACAGGACTGTGTTGAAAGGCTGTACACTATCTCTAGGTGTACCGCTCGTGTAGTAAGACACGTGAAGAGCGCCACCCAGCGTTTCACTAAACTACGTCCCTGCTTAACCAGGATCGGGCCGAAGTAGTCGACGCCGGTGTGGCTGAACGCCCGAATGTGGGGTGTCAACCGAACCTTCGGAAGTGGAGCCATAATCGGTGGTCGTGGTGCTGACTTCCGAAGCCTGCAGCTCTGGCAGCTCCGGGCGACACGTTGTATCAGCGGGCGCAACTTCGGAATTCGAAACTGCTGACGTATCTCGTTGAACACCGTTTCACGGTTCTGATGTTTGAATCGTCGGTGATAACTATCGACCAAAAGAGCGGTCAGATAGTGATCTTTCGGCAAGATAATTGGATATTTCATTCCAAAGGGTGCGGTGGGAGCAGCACCAATTCTACTATTCATCCTTATCACGCCCACATCATCCATAAACGGCGACTGTTCATACAATGGACTGCTCTTCTCGATTCGTTTTTGCTCCTCCTCAGGGTTCTCCTTGTTGAACTCCAGCACACAGTATTCGTCGGGGAATGATTCACACTGCACCTGTCGCCACAGCAAGTTTTCAGCCTGCAGCAACTCCTCGCTGGTCAGCGGTCCCGATTTGCTTCGTGTCCGGAACAACTTCACTGCGCGTAGCAAATATGCCGTCGTGCGTAACAGGCGGTTCCAATTTGAGAATCTACTCACGTCAATCAAAGGTTGCGGCATGTCTCGATGATGCTGAAATCTTGTACGTAGCTCCTCATCGGTCGTCCATTGTTTCACCGGCTGCTCTGGCCATTCGTTCTCCGACAAGAAGAGATAATCCGGACCCGTGTACCAGCGACTGCTTGCACTGAAGCTAGGTCCAACTCCCCACTTCGTGGCGTCGTCAGCCACGTTCTGTTTCGAGGGGACGTAGTGCCACTCATCGATGGTAGAAGAATTCAGAATCTCGCCGACACGAAATCCTACGTATGGATGATAGCGCCGACTATCTGAGCGAACCCAAGAGAGACATGTTCTGGAATCTGTCCAAATGTACCGCTTTTCTATGGGCAGCTCCAAAGCATTACAGATGTTGTTCAGCAACCGGCTACCAATCAAACCGGCTTGCAGCTCTAAACGAGGGATGGAGAGCGGTTTAAGCGGCGCCACCTTTGTCTTCGCTGCAACTAATACGCATCTCACTTCCCTGTCGTAGACGATACGTAGATATGCTACACAAGCATACGCTAGTTCGCTGGCATCGACGAACACATGAAGTTGTATCCTGCTGTGCAGCTTACTGTCTGCCATACCGAAGAAACAGCGGGGAACCTCTACTTCGCCCAATTCTTTCAGAAGACGTGTCCAATCGTTCCACAGATCGTGTAGCTCATCCACAATCTTTTCGTCCCAGTCTGTGCCAGTTCTCCAAATATGCTGCATGAGGATCTTGCCGTGGATGATGAAGTGGGCGATGAACCCGTAAGGGTCAAATAACGACATAACGAGCCTCAACACCTGCCGTTTCGTGGGCGTGTCTCCTACTGCCAGTAGCTTCGTAAGATCATCTTTCAGAGTGGTATCGAAGGTAAACACGTCAACTGTTGATTTCCATACCATTCCCAGAACACGCTCCGTATCCGGAGGTTTATCCAGAACCATTGATTTATCATTCACGTTCTCGGCCTCGCCCAGACGCTGTAATACTTCAGACGAATTTGATGAGAAGTTCCGGATGTCGAAACCACCTTGAGCGTGAACGAACTTTACGTCCTTTACCAATTCGACCGCTTCGTCGATCGTATCTACACTGTCAAGGTAGTCGTCAACGTAATGAGCATTGATTATCGCCTCTGCAGCTCTCGGGAATTGCGATGCGAAGTCCTGGGCGTTGGTGTTCTTCACGAACTGTGCGGAGCATGGCGAGCACGTCGCACCGAACGTTGCTACGTCCATGACGAAGACCTGAGGGGGCTGATCTGGATGATTTCGATAGAGAAACCGCTGCGACTGCTTGTCTTGTGGGATGATCCTAACTTGGTGGAACATTTCCCGTATGTCTCCACACACGGCAACTGATCGCTGACGGAACCGTAGCAGAACTGTGAACAGCGACGTCAGCATGTCTGGCCCTTTGATGAGCATGTCATTGAACGAAACGCCATTGACGCGGGCTGCCGCGTCCCAAATCAGACGAATTTTCTCCGGCTTCTTCGGGTTCCTCACGATGCTGAGCGGCAGGTACCACACACGGTCTGGATTTGTTGCCTCAACTTCCTCTTGTGTTATTCGGTGGGCGTATCCCTTGAACTCGTACTCCGCTATCTGATCGTCCACTCGTTCTTTGAGACCTGGTTCTTTAGCCAGCCGCTTCTCCAATGACTGCATCCTCCGCACTGCAAGTGGATAGCTGTTTGGGAACGACGGTCGGTCATACTTCCACAGGAGCCCAGTTTCGAAGCTACCGTTGACTCTTCTTGTTGTTCTCTCCAGAATTTTGCGGGCCCGTTTATCCTCTTCCGACTCTAACGGAGTAGCCACCGCTGCCTCCTCGATGCTGAAGTACTGCTTCATCAGCTCATGCAACTCACGATTCCCGTGTTCCTCTAAATGCACATGCAGCCGCGTTACAGCATCGCTACCGTCGACCTGTTTACCGTACACGCACCAGCCAAGCCGCGTCTTTGCCGCAACTGGTTCGTTGGCTCTGCCTTCTCGCACCTTTAGAGTAGTAAGCATCCGTGCGTGTTCGATACCGATGATGATTCTCGGTACTGCTTCTGAGTAACTATGAAGCGGTAGTCCTCTTAGATGTGGATAGATCGTTTGAAGCTCGGTATACTGGAACGATTGACCTTGTAGTTTCAACTTCTGCACCGTACGTACGTTGCTCAGCTGGTATTGACTCTTGAGTCCAGTTCCCGAGATAGCCACTGAGATTCGTTGTGATCCCTTCTCTTCCCGAGATATGTTCCCGGTCCAGGAAAGCCAGAGAGATTCTTCGGGGCCGACAATGTCCAACTCCTGTGCTAGTCCGGCTTCCATCAACGTAGACTCACTTCCATCGTCTAGAAATGCGAAAGTTTCGACCTTTCTTCCATTCGCTTCAAGCGTTACTGGTAGATAGCGAAACAGTGAGAATTTCGTCGCAGAATGATGATTCTGTCGCGCGATGTTTTCGCTGGGCTTCGGATGAGCAGCGGCTGACTCCGTCGCTGCCCGTGAATGTAGCAAAGCATTGTGACGAAAACGGCAACCATCTACTCCACACTCCTTGCTCGAACGGCATGGCCACTTGCGATGCGGAATCAAGCATGTTCGGCACAGCCCCTTCGATCGTATCGCCTTCCATCTCCCATCCAGATCCAATGCCTTGAACTGAGGGCATCGTGCTACACCTTCGTGACCGTCGTCCGAACAGTAAGGGCACGATCTCTTTGCAATCTCCGGTTCTTTCGTCATCGTTGCTGCTAATTGGCCGTTATCAGCCTCCGTGTGGACGTATAGATTCTGCTTCTCTCGTCCTGTATTGACAGACTTGCCCTGTTGCATTGAAGCATCTCTGGGCATCGTAACATCTGTCGCTGTCTTCACTAACTCTGACATGAAATCACCGAACGTCGCCAGGTTGACGTCCGGGATTGAGCGTTTGTACCAGGACCACTGCATTCGCATTTGTGGTGGCAGCCTCTCCACCAGCTCGTGCACCAACATTGGATTGCGCAAGTGCTCCACCAGATCCGCAACATGCATGTGATCGACAAGATTACGTACGGCCATCCCGTAGTTGATGATTGACTGCAAATTCTCAGTTTTCGGTGACGGTACATTTCGCAAATTTTGCAGCAGGGAGTGGATCAGGATTTCTGGTCGTCCATACAGCATCCGTAGTGTCTCCATCACGTGTGGCACTGACTGTGGCAACAGCAGACGGCTCTTCACCGAGTCTAGCGCATGTCCCTTCAAGCAACGTTGTAGTCTAGCCAGATTCTCCACATCCGTGAATCCACAAGCCGCCGTTGAGTTGTAAAACGAACTGGAGAACAACGGCCAGTCTTGTGGGTCGCCAGCGAACGTCGGTAATTCGCGCGGCATTACTTGCCGCGCCGCCATTTGTGCGCCGGATGGCGCTTGTTGGAGAGGCACATTGAACTGCTGTGCACCGGATGGTGCCGGAAGAAATGACACATTCGGCTGCTGCACACCAGTTGACGCAGATTGAACCGGCTCATTCTGCTGCTGCACGCCGGATGGCACGGGGTACCGTGATCTACTGACCTGATGCACATCCGAATTGCTCACGTTTGCTGCTGTAACCACGGGATTGGAGCTGCCATCCATTCGTTGACCAAACTGTGCTTGTGCGTACAACCCTGTTGAACGCGCTGGTACTACTGGAAAAGTCTGAAGTTCGTTCCACTGACCTGGGTAAGGCACTCCCGACTTCAACAAGGAACTCGTTGTCACTACACTTGGCGTAAGCCCGAACGATTGGGCTGGCACTGACACAAACGGTGAACTGGATGGATTGACTGGTACTGTCTGTCCGGTTGACATACTTTCATACCCAGAAGCAAATGAGAATTTTGAACCAGTAGTATATATGGGGGGATACCCAATCGAAAGGGGAATCGCTTGTGAAGTAGCGTGACTCCCGAGAGGTGCATTTGTTGTATGGACATTTGTCACGCTCGGTTTGTTTTCAGGGATCGTCGGAAGGGCGGACGATGAAAAGACATTAATCCCCTGGTAGTACCCACCCCACTTTGCATTTGAAGCACTGGTGGCCACTTGAGAGGGCACAACCATTGGAAGGACTGGTGTGTTAGAGAGAATTAATGGTGTACTTAAGGTTTTCTGCGGTGTTGACGTTGATTTGGGAGCGATAGTACTTCCCTCTGCATCTTGGCTGAGAAGGACGTCGGCATCGGACTTCCGTGGTGGCATAATGGGAAGTGCTGATATCTCCGATGGAGTAGCGGATAGTTGGGCGGTAGGTCCAGACATCTGTGGCTGCTCAGTTACCGGCACCAAACCACCACTATTGGTTCCGAGCCATTCCTGTACCCTTCTTCGACTCGCGTTGCTGCTAATTCCGCTTCTGATGCTACCATTTCCGTCCTCTAATGACTTCAACAGGTCATGTTTCTGCTTCAGCAGCTTGGCATCCTCCTCCGCTCTCTTCCTTTGCATTTCCGCTTCCTTTTTGAGGAACTCGTCCTCTCGTTCACGATTTCTCTTGATCAGGGCCTGTTCTTCCTCAAGTAGCTGTAGGGCCAACTCTGTCCGCTGGGCCAAGATGCTGCTTGTCGTCCTGCTGGTCTTTCGGCTACGATGGCTGGTTCGTTCCGTCGCCTCATCATGTAGGCATCGTTCGCAGCGCCAGCTTTTGTCAGGATCTGCGTTGTCGGTCGTAACACCAGCACATTTCATGTGGAGCCAGATGTCGCACATGTCGCAACCAACCATCTGTTCAACCGTACCACTGGTGTGGCATTTTTCGCAAGTGCGAACGGAATTCATCCTGCTGCTTACTTAGCAGCACTTCTAACTGCTTACTTGGCTGCTTACTGTGCAGCTTCAGATTCACTCAATGAATCTTTGAGTTTTGTTGCGGCTCGGAGGGTTTCAGGGCAGGCAAAACACTTCCTTTAGCAGTTCTTTGCAGACGCAGCTCAAAGCTGTAATTTATTTAAGATAACATTAGTTTGGTTCCAATTCAAAGTTCTATAGAATGACAAACTTACATTCAGTGATCTCCTGCACGACTTAAGAAACCTCGATTTCCAACAATTCAGGTTGATTTCACCTTAACCTATCAAATGCATGTATGTTTAGGAACAAATTCATGTATATAACTTTAAGCTAAATCTTAACTAGGATCTTCAAATATAGGTAGGTTTTAAAGAGTTAGTTTTTTAATTTAGGGTATCAAATTTTAGTAAAGAATAAACTCACGGTTCAACTATACGTGTCTTCACTACACTTAGCACGTTTTCTCAGTCCGGCTTCGTCGGCAAATTTCAGCTGCTGAAGAAAGGCGTAAACTTCACAGCCTATGATTGCAACTGGATCGCTGCAGTAAATATCGGTGAAAGGATCAACATATAATCAGGCTAAGATGAAGCTTACCGTGCAGCTCAATCAACGAACTCTTATTTTATCCAAACCGCCGGAGTGGAGCTACGTGCAAGAGCAGATTTAATGATTTTTACGGCCTACTTTGGCAAATTATACGGCAATGCAGAATCTCAACAATGCTTCGGTTTACGTTACTGTAGTTCAGGTGTTGACTTCTTTCTATTGTCGCGATGACGGATACTTTCAGGGGAGCGCTCGGAATTCACTCCACTACAATCAGTGTTGGAAGATTGCCGGTTTTTAACAACAATAATTCCTCCGGTATTCCATCTATGACCCCTTCAGTGAGTTCTGCTCAGCTTTCAGCTGGAATTCCTTTAGGAGAAACTGTGTGGGTTTCTACCGGGCTTCATAAAACCCTGGAAGTATTATTTTAGGAATTTCAGTCGACATTCCTTCAAGGATTCCTACTGTGATTCTTCCAAAGATTTCTGTCAAGATATATTCAAATAATCCAATGGGAATTCTTTCAGGTATACATAAATGCTGGGATTCTTACTGGTATTTCTTGGAAGATTCTTTCTGAGATTCTTTTACTTGTTTGTTTATGTGTTTCAAGGGTTCCTCTCGGGTTTCATCCCGGGGTTTCTGCTGTGATTCTTTCAGGAATTTCTGCCGGGATTGATTAAAAAACCCTCTGCATGGACATTTTTGAAATTTTATGTGATGCGTAACACTGTTAGAGACCAAAGTCCCTTTTTCAATAGCGTTATGTTGTTTATGAAAAATATCTGAAAAATTTCGACGGAAAAGAAAACGGTATTGGAACAGGCTGTAATCTAGAGCTAATAAAAGTGCGAGTATAAGAGAAAAATACAGAAACACAGAGAATTATTAGGCTTTTTGATACACCTTGATAACTCTAGTAAATCGTGATATCATCTGACGGTCATTATCTTATCATTTATGAGTAGCTATCCTCTCATTATGAGAAAGCATGAAAAAATGATCAGATGTTAATTAAGGACACATATCGAAGAACTTTCGAAACTACATAATAGGCTTCCAATTTTTTTTCCAATTCTGACTGACTCCGAACCCACACCATGAACATTCCTTTTTTTACAGTTTGGCTTTCTATTCCGCAGAATCGTTACCTGTTCTGTGGCTTAGTTGATTGAAACGCCGGTGTAGCAAATACGGAGGCGTATGTTCGAATCCCACCAGAACGCGTTATTTTTACAAATTAATGTCTCAATTTGCCAACTAACTACATTCGCTGTCTTCTAATTAATTACAAGTTTTTCCGTACCTAATTGTTATATGCTAAAATTATGGAAATTCTCTCGATTGAAGCTAAGGCATCCCTCCCAAGTAACATTTTCATTTTTCACTATTTGGATAGTCTCAAAGAGTTTTTGATGACTGTCATAAAACCTTATTCCTTTTATTTTGGTTTTATGATGGTTCTAAAAATCTCTTCTAGCCTATTTGACTAAAAAAATTACTTGGGATGTTTCTTCGCAGAACTAGTGAATGATTGAAACCGTACACTGCTGCACGTTGCACTAAAAACAAATCACTATATACTCGACACACTAACGCATAAAATGCCCAATCTGCAACATCCCACCTGAGTGAAATGTACACGCAGCAGCGGTACAATGTAATTAAATGCCTTCCTTGTGTGTATTCCCATAAACCATATGGGCATAGTTTCTTCACGGAAAACTCTTCTCCAGAAGTAGCGAAATAGAGACAGTGCACCTAGTCTCTGCAGAACCGCTTCCACATACATATTTGCCTAGTCTTCCCGCGTTGAGCTAAGCCCGTCCGTAGTGGTTTAATTTCGTCGTTCCATCGCATCGAACGCTAAACGAACCGCACCACGAACGTTGCGGTCAGCGCCGCCGTTCTGATTAGTCCCTCGAAGCTCAACGGTGCTGGCATCGGACTGTTCGACTGGGCCGGTGAAATTTCGAAAAGTGTAGCACATTTTCACTGCAAACCGTGATGGGTTAATACCTACAACAGCTGCAATCCAGTTGGTACGCTGCGCTGCTAGATGGATCCAGCAGTAGTGCCTGGGGTCGATAAAGACAGCTCCCGCCTGGGACTTCAATCAGATAACGTCAGCGTTTCCCGTTGTGGAGTAGTTGTGGCAAAACATCAGACAAGTGGGCAACATCGGCAGTGAATTGAGTTACATTTCTGTTTATTTGCTTTGAAAGTGACAGGATCTTCGAAACTTGCAATTTGAAAGACTCAGGGAAAATCTAGTCAGTTTTGTTTTTTTTCGTGTTTGTTTATTTTTGTATCATTAAGACGACAGATTCGATCAATTGCTTGCATAGCTTCTTTCGAAAAGGTTGAAAAAAATCTTAAAAGAAATAAATCTCATAAAATTGTTAGCAAATTTTCTAAAAAAAAAGTTTACTCTCTGGAGAATTTGTCGATTTACTCCACAATTTATCCCATTTTTCATGCTGGAGCTAGATCTCAATGTTCACCACAATTTCATTATTTTACATAAAAAAACTGCTTTTTCATTATCGACTTTAGAAAGTTTTTTTATCCCACATAACCATGTCCATTCAAAGTTGATTGGATTAATCTTTTCATCATTCATCAATCCGATTTAGATATATTTTGGTGCGCTCAATTCAATTACCGAAAAGATTCGATCATATTTCAACGAGAAAAAAAACTCGAAATATAAACCATGCATAACCAATTTGTCCCTGAGCCCGACCGAATGCAATTGAACGAACTTGCATCAGTCAACGACTACGGCGTCGTCGACACCGAGGACGACGGATATTGCAGCAGCATCAGTACCTACCACCAGCACACTGACTGTCGTCGATTTTGAATGACATCTGAATTTTTCATTTATTCAGGATTAGCCGTTCAATTCTAGCATACCCAGCAGCTCAGCCGGCGGATTTGAAGCGAGTGAGAGCGAAAATGAAAACTGAAAAATGATTCGTCATAATGTGTTTGTGTGCACACTGTACCTAGGTCATATATGGAACAGATAAAAAAATCACATGTGTCATCAGCCGTCTTTTATTTGATGCCTGCACGTCTTGCCCTCTGGCACTGGCAGTCGTATCGTTTTGATTTCATTTTTTTTTTATTTGGAAGAGCCCTGTTTCCGTTGCCTTTTTGGTTTGCATTGCACTTGACAATCTTGACATTGAGTCGAAATGATATTCTTTTCCTATATTTTGGCTTTTATTTGAATCGACATGCAGAGAAACTAAATAGGTATTTATGAATGCCAATTTGTATTTCAGCTTCGTTTCGAGGATATTGTATGTGGTATGAAAACTAGCTTGTATTTCTTTCTCAAATAAAAGTTTATCAGCATATAGGGTATTTGTATCATACCATGGACAATTATGCCAGCCCACAGATCAATTCCATTGTTGATTTGTTTTGTTTGATTTTTATTAGGGTTTTATTACAGCAATAATAAAAGCTCACAGTTTAATGACTACTTTTATGAAAACTATTGATGAAATGTTTTATTTTATACTTGAAGATATCCATAGAGCCAGATTTTAAGAGTGAACAAAACTCTCCGATATGTAAACCTTCTGGCATTCATTATTACCACAATAAAACTGTTAAAAATTTCAACAGTTGGTCATCCATTAGATTAGTAACGACATCTGTTGGAGGAAAAGCAAAAACTAGGTTTATTGTGGTCCTTATAAAAGTAAACTTGCTTTCGTTTCAATTCCGCCAATTATGGTCGTTGCCATATTGAAGAATTGAATGGAAAATAGTTAATTTTGCTCAAATTAGCAATGATTTGATAGTTTGACACCTATTCCATAACATGCTCACACAAAGCATCTTCCGGCTAAGTGAACCGCTCTCGGAGAGGTTTTTCAAACCGTATTAAGAGTAGCAATAAGACTGTTTTAAAGTCTGGTTGAAAAATTTTCCATACACTCAAACCTCCATTTAGGTCGAATCCATTTAGGTAAAATCTATTTAGATCCCTCCATTTAGGTAACGTTACCTAAATGGAATCTGATTGTGTATAGAGCAGTTGAAGTGTTTTAGATTAGGGTTAAGGTTGGTTTAAGGACATTAAGTTGCAAGTGGAGTCAAGGGGAGTTCAGGGCGTGCTCAAGGGGGCAATATAGGGGGATGGGGTTGGTTTGGGACTGTTCAAGGTTTCCAAAGAACTTTCTTCTAGCATACGGCATCGAATATACATGCACAACTTGTGTGCTTCAAGAAATCATTTAATGATTGAATAAAAGTCATGCTTACACAGCCTCACGCAACTTTGTGTTGACAAGTGGTAAGTTCAATATTCGTTTAAGAATCTTTTAGAGCCCCCTTGAGTATAGGTTATCAGATCTACAATCGTACACAGTCTGGAACATCTTGAATCTCTTCTGAAACCACCTAAAACATTTAAGAAACACTTCAAAGCACCGCTGAAATCCCCGTGAAGCTAACTTAAGCAAGGATCGACACCTCGTAATCTTTTGACTCATTTATCTATAACTCAGTTCAAAGCCTAATATTGAAATGAGATGTTTGGCAAACTTGTAGATAAGTGTTTTTCCTACAATTATCACCAAGAACGCCAATCCCAACTCTCATATATGCGGCGTGAGAGCGCTAGTACATCAGTACATCAGTAGGTCGGCTCTAAAATCCACAGAGGAGCTATCGAAGTCTGAGAAGTTGTCACGATTGGTGTTAACCGATGATGTGCTTGCCTCCAGCGTCATGTACCAGTAGTACACACTCATAAAACGAGTTTGAGGGTTCTGTTCGAGCAGCTTTTCGAAATTTTCTATGACCATTGGATTCACGACCTCGCATCGGATGAGGAACCGGAACGACAACTCCGCAAAGCGGTCTGTCAGAGGTACACCAGCAAGTACCTCTAAAATCACCATCAAGTACCTCTAAAATCATTGTGTGAGTCAAGTTCATGCAACCTAACGCGATCCGAAGGCAACGGTACTGAACCCGTTGAAGCTTCAGCAAGTGTGTTGTCGCCGCGGATTGAAAACAAAAGCTACCGTATTCTAAAACCGACAGAATGGTTGTTTGGTACAGCCTGATCAGATCTTCCGGGTGTGCTCCCCACCATGTTCCTGTAACAGTTCGCATAAAGTTGATTCGCTTTTGGCATTTTTGTAACAAATACATCATGTGCTTCCCCCAGGCGCATTTAGAGTCGAACCAGACACCGACACGCTATGAGTGATTGTCTTACCCATCAAATAGAGCTGAAACTTAGACGGTTTGTGTTTTTAGAAAAGACAACCATCTCAGTTTTCTCCGGAGAGAATTCGATTCCCAGCTGGAGAGCCCAAGTAGACAAATTGTCCAAAGTATCCTGTAGTGGTCCTTGCAGATCGACTGCTATTGATCCCGTTATAGAAACAACGCAGTCATCCGCAAGCTGTCTTAACGTGCAATTTTCCATGAGGCAATCATCGATGTCTCTTACATAAAAGTTGTAAAGAAGGGGGCTTAGACATGAACCCTGGGGGAGACCCATGTAGCTAATTCGTGAAACTGTCAAGTCACCATGAGCAAAACTCATCTGCTTCTCAAACAGCAAATTGTACAAATAGTTGTTCAAAATTGGTGAAAGGCCACTTTCGTGTAGTTTGTCGGAAAGAACATCGACACAAACTGAATCAAAAGCCCCCTTAACCCTAAAAGGGATACCTTCATGGCCTCAGTTCCGTCGCCTCGCTGTGTGTGTTCCCTCAAAGACGAGCTCCAAAAGGCGCCTGGGGTCCAATGGACCCCAGGTATCCCTTTTAGGGTTAATATCCAAAAACACTGAGCCCATTTGCTGTTTTTGAGCAAAGGCAAGCTGAATTTCTGAAGTAAGCAACGCAAGACAGTCGTTCGTCCCTTTGCCTCTGCGGAAACCAAATTGTGTATCTGACAACATGCCGTTCGATTCAACCCATTTGTCCAGTCGAAAGAGAATCACCTTCTTCAACAACTTCCGTAGACAAGACAACATCGCGATTGGACGGTACGAATTATTGATCCGACGCGGGTTTCCCGGGTTTTTGAATAGCTATCGCTCTCACTTGACTCCAATCATCCGGAATGATGTTGTTGTCCAGGAACTAATTGAACAAGTTCAACAAGCGCCTCTTAGCGACATCGGGGAGGTTTTCAAGCAAGCTGAGCTTAATTCGATCCATTCCTGGAGCGGAGTTGTTACATGAAAGAAGAGCAAGTGAGAATTCAACCACCGAAAACGGCCTATCCATATCATCCCTATCCTCGGAAACGTCACGAATTATTCGCTCCACAGGTACGGAATCTGGACAAACTTTTTTTTGCGAACCGACGACGCGTTACGCATTCTTCTCCCGACGTTCCAAAGAGTTCTCATCGATGTCTCCCGCGACAAACCCTCGACGAATCGACGCCAGTAATCGCTTTTCTTCGCCTTGACCAAGTTCTTAAACTTGCTTACAAGGGAAGCGTACCGCTTAAAGTTTTCGACCGAACCGCGTTTCCGAAACTCTTTGAACGCGGCGGATTTCTAGCGATAGACCTCTGTACACTCACTATCCCACCACGGATTGGGGAATTTTCTGCAAACCGACCAACCTGGCACTTGTCGACGTTGCGCCTGAAGCGCGCTACTGATGATCAGTTCTGATAGAAAGCGATACTCTTCCTGCGGTGGAAGAACATCTAGCGATTGCTCACCGTCGATAATTGCTTCTGCGTTCGTCTCCTAGTCAATGTGCTTGGTAACTAGCTCAGGGGCTGTTCATAAACTACGTAGACCAAAATTTGGCCATCTTAGACCTTCCCTCCCCCCTCGTAGACTTTTGTCCATACAAAAATTTTCAAATTTGTATGGAGCGTAGACTTTGGTCAGACCCCCCCTCCCCCCAAAAAGTCTACGTGGTTTATGAACGCCCCTCATCTGTGCATAGTTTATAGAACTTTGTATCGTTTGATCTGTACACACCAAAAATCGATTGATAGTTTCAGCAAAATGCTTTGCTGAACCATAACCAGCAAACATACACTTTACTGAAAAAATCAGCAAACCAATTTTGTTTGCTGAAAATCAGCAAACTGGACTGACTTTCTGAAATTTCAGCAAACTTTTCCGACCGCTCGCCGACCGTGAAAAAATAAAAACAAATGGCGTTGTACATCGTTTGTTTTTCGGTATCGCAAATTTTAAACTGAATTATTACTTAAGTATTACTTAAAAAGTTGTTTCATCGAAAAAGTGATTCTTATAAATCATTACTTAATGTGACACCTTTTGGTAGGTAGGTATCAAAGTATACATAAATAACTGTAATATTATTTACGGAACTTGTTTCTTCCAGACGATAGCTCAACCATCGGGAAAAGTTCATCAGTTTATCCTGTGCGGCTTTCCCGTAAGGTTTCAGACACATCAGGTTCCATTGACGACAGCCAATATTTATATTTTTTCATTAATTTCAAATAAATCTGTGAAAATCGAATTTTATGTTACTAATCATTTAATTGCAAACAAAGAAATACATTTTTTAATTATTTTGGTTCAATTTGCTGAAATCCATCAGCAATGTGCTGCCGGATTCCACGCCGGTCGAAATAACTGAATTTTCAGCAATCTTCGACAATTTGCTGATTTTTTCAGTAAACTTTTGACATTTGCGTTGACATTTGACTTTGCTGAAATTTTCAGTATTTTTTATTGCTGAACGGATTGCTGAATTTTCAGCTCGGCAAAATTCAGCAAAACTTTGCTGATTTTCAGCGAAAAAAATTTGGTGTGTAACTATCTTGTTTGCGCAACTGCGCTTTCAAGCTCTTGAATTATTACATTCATTAAGTGGAACTAACTTCCGAAACTTCAATCTTCAGGAATCTCTGTTGTTTTAAACCCACTGCGATAAGACACTATATGCTTTTTCTTATGAAGAGACTAATTAGGAATCGAACCGAGATCATCTGCGATTACCAAATGGGATGTATGAACCCTTAATTTATTTACACAAAACTGAATGTTGAACAGCACAAATCGTTAAGCTATTTTTTAGGGATTCGCCTCTTTCATATCGATTAGTTTTCCAGGAAATTTCAAAATGTGTTAATATTTTTTAGCTTCTTGTACCCTATCTAAAGCATCCTGTACCCACGCAACCATTCTTTATCGCCCAAATGGTAAAACAGCTCTCCAGCTTACCATCGGGCTTTTATATTACCGTGGCTTCCCAGTCAATTCAAACGCCACCAGTGGGAGCAGTTTAATTTCTTCCGTTTTGTCTTACAAACAATGTGAAACCAAGGCAGCGCAAAACCAGCAGAAAACTCCGGTACCTACTTAGTACGGAGCTTCGCACACGTGTGCGTACTGCTGCACGTATGTATGAATACGTTAACTACATAAACACCAGATTCCAATCATTGTCTAGTTGGTTCGGGTATATGTAGGTGTTGCCATGCCATCGAGTAACGGCACCCTTGCTTCCCCGATATGATTCGCCCCAAAAAACACCCAAAGAGTAAGCCCCATTTTCCGAAACGAAACGATCCAAGAAATTTCCCCGAAGCACACTTCAAGAACTGGCTGGACCTGGATCGGAAGTTGAGAGTGGTGCTGCTGCTGTTGGTGGTTTGTGTAATGCAAGGCTCCTTCATTCCACTAACAAAGCGTTTACACAACAGCAAGGCTCATTTTTTCGCACTTATAGCTGCAATCTCGACGAGGATCAACCGGCCCACATTACGGACTGCTGTACTCGACTCGACTCGACACGAGCCGGAGAACTTTTGGCCGGGCCATTAACTTTGTCTATAAATAAATTACTCTCGCGTTGCTTTCCGTGTACCCTCTGGTGCTGAAACAGGTACAGGACTGTGCTGATTTTTAGGGAATTGGGAAGTTTTCAAACAAATATGAAATCAAGTCTGTACAGACCTACTCTATCAAAGTCAATGCAACAAGGATAAATTTTTAGAAATTTGTTGCACAAACTAGATTCAGTTGGCGTATCAGAATGTTGGCATCTACATCACAAAATTTTGAATTTGTCATGTATGTTTTCGAATTAAATCTAAAAAACCTTGTAGATCTTAAGTTCCAAACTCAAGAAAATTTTTGGAGTACCCAGAGTATTGGAAGCAATAGATTTACCAACTATCTATTGCTTTCAATACTCTACATATTTCAAAAATTTCCTTGAGTATAGAACTTCGAAGGCAGTTTAGCGCTTTGTTTTACTAGATTTATAACTTTATGTTAATTAGTGTGTTTGTTCCGATGAAATTAGTGATGATCAACATGTTTAAAAAACCCCGAGACAATAATCGGACAGCACTGTGGCGGAAACTTTTTCCCGAGTAAAAGAAATTGTACCACTTTTTCACTGCCTTCACTAGTCCCAAACTTCAGGGCGAAAAGAATTTAAGCTTTGAGTTGCAGAAAATGCTCCACTTGCCAACATTTGCATGCATGGAATTTTTCGCTCGGAATTGGAATCGGGTTGTGTATGTGTGTTGCTGCACTCTTCCCAAACAGAGATGCCGAGAAGGGCTATAAGTTTTTGTTTTTATAATGATTCCATATTGTGTGAATCGGAAGGGAAAAGTTGCGCCCAGCTGCCACACTTCTCGTACACTGCGCTGCGATGATGACTTTGCTGATGACGGCGATGATGATGATGATGCGGAAAAGTTTTCATTTCTTAGTTTCAAGTGCAAATATTCCGCTCGGGGGTTTGGGGATAATAGGGTGGCGTGCCGGAAATGTGCCAACTCCCGCCCCGGATCGGAATGATGCTGGGGCGACGGAAAAGAGATGATTACTTTCAGATTATTTTTTTCTATTAACTTTCTATTTGTTCTGCAAGAACGAAAACTTTTCGACGCAGAGATTTGTGTTTGCATGACTTTTAAGCCTAGTTTTTGAGTTGTGGCTCGGAAATAGCTTCTTTGAATGCTGCTGTGGGAAATGATATCGCTTGAACTAACCCTCATGACACAAATAGCATCATATCCATACCAGTCTTAATGAATTGTTCAACAAATGTTAGTTTATCATTCTAAAGGGAAAGTTTTTTCTAGTCAAGCAAAAGTGAGATTGATATTTTCCCAGTATAATCAAAACCAAGTATACTTCTTTCCAGGCGAACTCCACGAGAAATCTAAATAAATGATAATTGCTGAAAAGTTCCCAATTAAGTTTTACCTGGTAGTTGCGCATAGGGTAGCGAACCACTTGAGCAGCGGCTGGTATTTTGGACACTCTTCACTATAACTCAGTCAATTCCGAACCAATTGACTTGAAATTTTGTACACGGCTGAATACTATATGTATCTCATGGCGTTCCAAAAATTGGGTCAATTGGTTCAAAATTGGCTGAGTTACAGCAGAAAAGTGCCCAAAATAGGACCCCAGCCGAGATGGTTCCACTTCCCTGCCTAATATCTTAAATATTATTTCATAAGAAAAAGGGAAAGAAAAATTCTTTAAAAGGTCGAAAGCACATGAAGGTAAAATATTTGTACCATTCACACTAACACTTCTATCAGAAACAAATCGACGTTTATTGTTCAGAAATTGCAGTACCTGACACTAGTGTGCGCAGAGTTCTTGCTTAGGGGGGGGGGGCACTACAATAATGGTGCAACATATGATCATGGTGGAAAATAGAATTATGGTGTTACACGCAATATGAATCGCCAAGTACTTCATATTGGGTTCTGGAGAAGGCTCGGATGGTGATGATTTCAAGGCAAAGCAAAATTTCAATATGAAGTCATTATTTCGACACTTATAAAATTTTATAAACGTATCAAATACAATGGAAAACAGCGAGAAAACTATCAATTTGATGTACAATAAAAATAATGTTGTTGTGAAAGAATATCAATCTTGCATCTTGGTCAATTAGTGATGACAGTTAGAGAAGACTCCATAGATTGAGTCAGAATTCCTAGATAGACCATTTCTCTAGAATTCATGCATAAAATCCTGCAGGAATCCCCCCAGGACTCTTCCAGGAAATCTTCCAAGATTTTTCCTGGATTTTTTTCAGGAATTCCTCCAGGGATTCATTGATGAATTTCTTCAGGAATTCCTCAAAATATTCCTCCAGGAATTACCTCGGAAATTCCTCGAGAAGTTCGTTTATACATTACTCCAGGAAGCCTCGTATGTTTCTCCAGGAATTCCTCAAATAATTCTTCCAGTAAATACTCCAGGAATTCCTTCAGAGATTCTTCCTGAAATTTCTTTTAGGAAAAATCCTCTAGGAATGTCTGCCAGAATTCCACCAATATTCCCTTCAGGGATTCCTCCAGGAATTGCTCCACGGATTCCTCCAGAGAATTCTAAAGAAATTCTTCATGGAACTCTTCAAGTAGAATTCCTCCCGGAATTCCTCGAGAAATGCCTCCATGGATTCCTCGAGAAAATTCTCAAGAAATTTCTTCAGAAATTCTCAAAAATTCCTTCAGAAACTCCTCCAGGAATTCGTTTAGAGGAGTTCCTTCAGAAGCTCATTCAGGAAGCCTCAAAAATTTCTTCAGAAATCAACCATAGAGCTCTTGCGGGAATTCCTTCACTATTTCCTCTAGAAATTTCTCCAATTACTACAGGCATTCCTCCAGAAATACCTCCAAGAATTCCTCCAGGGATTCCTCCAGAAATCCCTCTAGGAATTTCTAGCAGAATGTCTCCAGAGATTCCCAAAGGAATGTCTCGCGGAACTCTTCCGAGAATTCCTCCAGAGATACTCCCATGGATTCCAACAGGAATTTCTCCAGGAATTCCTTCAGAAGTTCGTCCATGGACTCCTCCAGGAATTTATCCACAAATTCCTTCTGAAAATTATCTAGGAATTCCCGCCAAAATTCCTCCATTATTTCCTCCAGCGATTCATCCAGCTTTTCTTCCGCGGATTCCCTTAGAAAATCCTAAAGGAATTTTTCCCGGAGCTTTTCCGGGAATTCCTCCTGGATTTTCTCGAAGAATTTCACCATGGAAAAATTTTCTCCAGGAATTTATTCACTTATCCAGGAATTTCTCCAGAAAATCCTAGAATAATTTCTCTCAGAACTCTTCCAGGAGTTTTCCAGGAATTCTTCGAGAAATTCCTTCAGATTTTCCAGGAATTTATCAAGGAGTTTCTCCAGAAATTCCTTCACAGATTTTTCCAGAAAATTCCCAAAAAAAATCTTCCTGAACTCTTCTCTAGGAATTCCTCGAGAAGTTTCTCCAAGGAAACTTCCAGCAATTTCACCAGGAATTCCTTCAGGAATTCCTCCAGGTATTCATCAATAAATAAATACAACTTACTTACCTTACCGGTCAGGCTAAGGCCGGGGTGGCCTCTGCTGTACATAGTAGCCGCCTCCATTCCACTCGGTCCATGGCTGTATGTCTCCAGTTCCGCACTCTGCGTAGGGACCGCAGATCGTCCTCCACTTGGTCGACCCACCTAGCTCGCTGCGCTCCACGTCTTCTTGTACCGGTCGGATGACTCTCGAGAACCATTTTAGTCGGGTTGCTATCCGACATCCTGATGACGTGACCCGCCCACCGTAGCCTCCCGATTTTCGCGGTATGGATGATGGTTGGTTCTCTTAGCAGCTGATGCAGCTCGTGGTTCATTCGCCTTCTCCAAGTCCCGTCTTCCATCTGCACTCCGCCGTAGATGGTACGCAACACCTTCCGTTCGAAAACTCCAAGGGCGCGTTGGTCCTCTGCACGTAGGGTCCATGTTTCGTGCCCATATAGGACGACCGGTCTAATCAGCGTTTTGTAGATGGATAACTTCGTGTTACGGCGAACTTTATTCGATCGTAGAGTTCTGCGGAGTCCAAAGTAGGCACGATTTCCTGCCACAATGCGCCTCTGAATTTCTCTGCTGGTGTCGTTGTCGTCGGTCACCAGTGAGCCCAATTACACGAATTCTTCAACCGCCTCGATTTTATCACCGTCGATATGAATTCGGGGTGGCGGGCGCGGTGATTCCTCCCTGGAGCCCTTTGCCATCATGTACTTTGTCTTCGACACATTAATAACTAATCCGATTCGCCTGGCTTCACTCTTTAGTCGGATGTACGTTTCCGCCATCGTCTCAAATTTACGAGCAATAATATCAATATCATCGGCGAAACCAAGCAGCTGAACGGACTTCGTGAAAATCGTCCCACTCGTGTTTATCCCCGCTCTTCTTATTACACCCTCCAAAGCAATGTTGAACAGCAAGCACGAAAGACCATCACCTTGCCGTAACCCTCTGCGAGATTCGAAGGGACTCGAGAGTGTCCCTGATACTCGAACAACGCACATCACTCGATCCATCGTCGCCTTGATCAACCGTATCAGTTTATCCGGGAATCCGTATTCGTGCATAAATAAATACAAATATTCGTCAAAAATCCCTGCAGGAATTCTATTAGAAATTCCTCGAGGAGTTTCTGCAGTCAAATATTTTTCCAGAAATTCCTCAAAGAAGTTCTCCAAAAATTTTTCCATGAATTCTAGGGATTTCTCTTGAAATTGTTCCAGGAATTCCTCCATGGGATCCTCCAGAGATTCCTCCTTGGGTTAATCCTTGAATTCTTTCAGAATCTCCTGAAAGAGTCCCTCCTGATGTTCCTTAAAGCATATCTCCACGGATTCATCCAGGGAGTCTCCCTCGGATTCCATTGAAATCGCCTCGAGTAATTCTTCCAGAAATTTCTTCAGGGATTCCTCCAGAAATTCTTCCAGGAATTCCTCCAGAAATTTCTACAGGAATTCCTCCTGAATATTTTCCAGCGATTCCTTCTGAGAATCCTCCAAGAGTTTCTTCTGGTATGCCTCCAAAAATTATTTCAGACATTCTTGCCTTCAGGGATTCCTCCAGAAATTCCCTCACGTATTTCTCCTGAAATTCTTCTAGAGATTCCGCCCGTTAATCTTCCAGGGATTTCTCCAGGAATTTCTCCAGGGATTCGCGAATGAATTCCTCCAGAAACTCCTCTTGGAATTCCTCCAGAAAAACCTTGAAGAATTTCTCCAGCAATTCATCCACGGACTCCTCCAAGAATTCTTTCACGGATTCCTCCTGTAAACCTTCCACAGGCATTCCTCCAGGAATTTTCTCAAAATTTTTTCCAGGAATTTCTTCAGGAATTTCTCCAGGGATCAATGAATTTCTTTAGAAATACTTAAAAAAATTCTTCCAGAAATTCCTTCAGGAACTCCATCCGAATTTCCTCGAAATGTTCTTTTAGACATTCCTCCAGAAATTTCTTCAGGAAGCCTCGTATATTTGTGCAGAAATTTATCAATTAATTCCTCCAGGAATTCCTCCAGTGAATACCATAGGAATTCCTGCAGAAATTCCTCCTGAAATTTCTTCAAAGAAAAATCCTCTAGAAATGTCTGCCAGAATATCCATTATTTATGGATTCCTCCAGGAAATTCTCAAGGAATTTCTTCAGAAATTCCTCCAAAAATTCCCCCAGGAATTCTTTCAGAAATTTCTCTAGGAGTTTCTCCAGAAATTCATCCAGAAGTCTCAAAAAATTTCCAGAAATCCCACGAAGAACTCCTATAGAAATTTCTTCCGAAATTACTCCAGGGATTCCTCCAGGAATACCTCTAGGTATTCCTCCAGATAATGCTATAATTTTTTTTGCAGGAATTCCTACACGGATTTCTCCAGAAAACTCTAAAGGAAATTTCCTCTAGAAATTCCTCGAGATTTTTTTCCAGAGATTCCTCCATGGATTTCTCCAGGAATTTATCGATTTATTTCTCCAGGAATTTTTTGGGGAATTTCTCCAGTGATTCATCAATGAATTTCTTCAGATGTTCTACAAAAATCCCTTTAGAAATTCCTCCTGGAATTCTATCAAAAAATCCTCAAGGAGTTCCTCCAGTCATTTTTCCAGGAGGCTGCAAATATTTTTACAGAAATACCTCCATGAATTCTTCCAGGAATTCCTCTACAGATTCCTCTAGGAATTCCTCTATGGATTCCTCCAAGAATTCCTCTATGGATTCCTCCAGGAAATTCTTCAAGGATTCCTCTAGGAATACCTACAGGGATTCCTCCTGAAAAACCTCCAGAGACTCCTCCAGCAGTTTTTGAGAGCTTCCTTCAATATTTCTTTCAAGCACTCCTTTAGTAATGCCTTCAGGGATTCCTGCAGAATGTCCCTCAGGGATTCCTCCCGAAACTCCACCAAGGATTCCTGCAGGTGGTAGAGTGATTCTCAAAATGATGCTATTTTGATGCGCAAATTACAAAAATGGTACATAATATTCAATTGTGGCGTAAAAGATGCCTGGATGATACAATGAACACCAAGAAGATGCATTGAATTTTAAAAAGGTGTGTGGTGTGGGTAGGTATGGCACATTATATACCTTAATGATCAAGGGAACGTCATGTGTAGCAAGTATTTGCAATTTGATGCATAGAATGCTAAGATGAAGCATGGGATTTGAAGATGGTGTTAAAATTAGTTGCTGCATAAAAATCAAATTGCGTGCACAATAAAGGTGCATGTGGTGTATAGGATCCCTGAATAACACTGAGACCATTAGGATGATGCATGGATTGCTAATATGGATCATGGCATTCAAAGATGGTGCATGATGGTAGTGTGACGCATTTGAGTTGACATGGGTCATGGTGCATGAAATGCTATTTTGATGTACGAAACGTCAAATAATAATAATGGTGCAATAGATGCCTAGATAATATAATGAAAGCCACGATTACGCTCGAACAGCTTTAGTAGTGCATGAAAATTAACAATGGTGCATGATTTCGCATTAGGCACATATTTGATTAAAAAATAGTGCCCAGATGATTCTGTGAACATCATGGTGGTGCATGGAATGCAAAGAAATTGCATGATGTCCGTAGTATAGTGTACTAGTTTCACCATGATTCTGTTATACTCAGCATGTGTCATATTATGGCACAAATGTCCCGAATGGAGGATAACGTGCCTCTGGAGCCGGCCTTCTGATGTGTCATATTAAGGTGCACTTGCAATTCGTGCCATGGTGCAGGTAACTCAATGTGGCACAGAAATCAACATGGTCCAGGTACATGGAATGCTTATTTGTAAGCGAAATGTCAAAATGGCGCATCAAATTGAAATGTAAACCACATCATAATGGTGCATAAGATGTCTAGATGATATTGTGAATGCCAAAATGGTGCATAGAAAGGTTTTAAGGCGCGTGATGCTAGTGAGCTGCATTGTCACCGTTATTCAAAGATTATCAACATGTTGCATGATTAGGTGCACGCATTGCAAAAATGGTGCATAGAATACAAAAAAAAAGTGTTTTATGTGATGGTCACACCATAATTTTCCATCAGATGCCCAGATGATATAATAAACACTGAAATGGTGCATGAATTTTTGATGGAGCATGAAATTTAATGATGGTACATATCAGTATGATGCATCAGACTTGTAGTTGATTAAAAAACAGTGCATATGATCAGCATAATGCGTGAATACCTAGATGATTCTGTGGACATCATGATGGTGCACGAAATGCTTTGAAGAAGGTGCATGTTGTTAGTGTGCTGTATATATATATATATATATATATATATATTTATTTCTTTGTATTTGTGAATTTTAACTTAATGCTAATTCTTCACACTGTGCTGTATAAGTTGTCACCGTTATTCAGCAATACTCTACATTTTGTTAGGCTAGGTACACGAATTGCAAAAATGGTGCTTGGAATTTAATGTGGTGCCGAAGTCACCATGATTCACGTACATTGAATACAGTTTTGGAATGCGAAATGTCGAAATGGTGCATATTATTCAAATATGGTGCTGAACTTATTAGTTAAGATATGGTGCGTGAGATCAGCATGGATGCCTAGAAAATTCTGTGGACATCATGGTTGTGCATGGGATACTAAAACGTTGTATGTGTCAGTGGTGCATTGCCACCAGGAATCAGTGATTCTCAACAATGCGTGGTTGGATCCAAGGTGCAAGAATTGCAAAAATGGTGCATAGAATTTAATGTGGTACGAAAGTTAACAGGGATCAGGTATTTGAATACGATTTGGTGTATGATAAGCTAAAATGGAGCCGATTGAATTCAAATGTGAATTAAATGCTAAGATGACGCGTAAGATGGTGCTTAGATATTTCTGTGGTGGTGCATGGAATGCCAAGAAGCTGCATGATGTCTGTATGGTGCATTAGTTTCACCATGATTGTGTTATTATCAACATATGTAGGTGCACTAATTGCAAAAATGGTGCAGGAAACTCAATATGGCACAAAAATAAACATCGTCCAGGTACATAAAATGCTATTTTGTATGCGAAATGCCAAAATGGTGCATGGAATTCAAATGTTAACCACATCATAATAGGGCATGAGATGCCTGGATGATATAGTGAATGCCAAAATGGTGTATGGAAAGGTTTGAAGAAGGCGATGGTGCTAGTGTACTGCATTAGTTGTCACCGTTATTCGAAGATTATCAACATGTTGCATGGTTAGGTGTACGAAAATTTCAAAACTGGTGCATAGAATATAAAAAAAGTAATGCTTACGCCATAACGATGCATAAGATGCCTGGATAATATGATAAACGTTGAAATGGTGCTTGGAAAGCTTTGATGGTACATGAAATTTATTGATGGTGCATATCACCCAGTCAACCAGTGATCGTATAAGATGTTGCATAAGATGTTAAAGTGGAGGCGATATGCGTACATTTAACATGTGCCTGAATGGAGGCATGCACGTATACGGCCTCCACATTTTCATCTTATGAAACATCTTATACGATTGCTGGTTGCCTGGGCAGTATGATGCATTAGATACCTGTGATGCATTCTGATCAGTGAGTCAAAATTCAACCATCGCGCAACATTAATGACAATGTCGCAACCTGTATTTGTTGCGACAATCCACCCAATGCGACATAAGGTTGTCCCAACTTGAAAATAATAGGATAAACATCGTACACCACGAGTTTAGAGATTTTTAAGCCTTGCATTGCGATTATCGAACGGTAACTTCGAGTTAGTAAACACTGCCACTCTGCTGAAGATCTATCATCAAACAGCTTTGACTTTGGGTTAATAAATATTGATTATTCACGAGTTGGAAAGTACGCAACAAATTCAGCTTCCATTTTGTTTGCAACAAAAATTTTCGAGATCATGTCATTATCTGTTACCAGTAAGGATAAAGAGTAATCGTCGCATCTTCTTTGTTGCTTGTTTTGTGCCTCTTTTGTCTGACAATTCTCTGCATTGATTCTGATTGAAAAAAGTGCATGAGATCAGCATAATTTTTGGATACCTAGATGATTCTGTGTAGGGCTTCCAAATTTCCCGGGATTCAGCTTCCCGGGAAACGGGAAAAAATTTGACCATTGCCCGGGATTTCCCGGGATCCCGGGAAATGAGAAAATTTTATTTTTAAGCGAAAAATGCATTTATTTTAAAGAAAAACGTTAATCAGATATTATATTTTTCCATTTCGTGTTTTGCTGAAAGTAGTTAATAGTTTATTAATTATTTTGGGCACATCAACAGGCATACAACAACTCCAATAATGATGCTAAATTTAATCTTAAGATTTATTCCTAAAATTCACAAACACATTGCCAAACTTAATGAACAGATACAATAACACAAGTTAAGAGTACATAACACCCGATACAGAAAAGTAATTACAACCAACGATAACTGCCAAAGATACAAACGAAAAAAAAAAAAGCTTCGGTGAGGGATTCCGAAGTCAAAGTTAAGAGCTAAGAGGGTAAAAGCCATTGAAGCCCAATAATGGCTCAATACGTGCTATTATTTGATCGTCTAATTAGCAAGAGCTGTATGAGGTTGTTGCACCATGATCAAGTACCAATGTACAAATAGATTTGATCCTAAACAGTTGAGCAGTCATTAAGACCTTGTAGAAAGTCAGCTATACTTAGAACTCTGACTGTATTGCGTCTTACATGGTTGGTGGTGGAACTAAAGGATGAACTCTATACTTTGAATCACTATTAAAAAAAAAGAAGAATCGTTGTCGGTTGAAATCAGCTTTAATGCCTTCATATTATTAAGAGGATGTTATCTGTGTCAGCTTTCCGTTAAGCACGAGCTATATAATAACATCAACATAAATAACATCTGTAAAAAGGTCATGTGATTCGACAAACGTTAATCAAGAACCTGGGTAAATCAATCGTTGACTCGCCATTTTAAATTCAAGCCTAACTTTACCAAACACCGTATGTAACATATGTAAACAAAAAATACATTTTCACTTGAGGAGCTGAATTTCGTTGAGAACTACTTGTAGCACTCACTTTTGGGATGATTTGTGAAAAAATTCCCGGATTTTCACGTTTCAGAAATGCGCAATGTATGAGTTGCTATGAGAACAGCGAAATTCCCGTTCGATTTTCTCCGTTTGTGGATTTTGTTTGATACGGTATTTGGTAAAGTTTGGTTTGAATTGATCATTGAACACTTGACAAAAAATAGACGATAGAAACAAAAAAATCCCGGGAATTTCAGGAAACCCGGGATACAAAAATTTGATTCCCGGGATTCGGGAATCCCGGGAAATTTCATTTCCCGGGAAATTCATCCCGGGATTGGAAGCCCTAATTCTGTGGGCATCATGATGGTGCATGAAAATGTATGAAGAAGGTGCATGATGTTAGCGATACTCGATATTTTGTATGGCTAGGTGCACGAATTACAAAAATGGTGCTTGAAATTTAAATGTGGTGCTGATATCACCAATAAGTTACAAGATGGTGCGTGAAATCAGCATGGATGTATAGATGATTCTGTGAATCTGTGGTTGTGTATGAAATACTGAGAAATTACATGTGTCAGTGGTGCAATAGTTCCCACCATGATTCAGTGTTTCTCAACATTGCATGTAGATGTAAGGTGCAAGAATTCCAAAAATGGTGGATAGAATTTCATGTGGTATGAAAGCCACATTTGGTGTACGATATGCCAAAATTGAGCCTGGAAAATTGGTGCATGAGTTGCTATTAACCTTCGAGCAGTAGCATCTATCGACGTTCGCACCATATTTTTAGATATATTATTTTATATGAAAGATGCGGCAAGAGACCACCCTGACACCTGACCCTTATGCGCGCTAATGGTACCTGATGATATTATTGTGCGTTGCATGAAAAGCACAGTCATGGCGACTACTTTTCCAGGTCTTGAAAGATGGTACAAATTCAGTCGCAGGGTAAATTCAACCTGTAGTCGCAGCAGTCATCACATCACCCGGCCACGTGGTGACTTTTTTTCGTGAAATATCAAAGAACACTATGATGGAAAATTTAAAACGCAGGTCTTTTTCCTTGAGCGACTAACTCGCGCGTATCTTTGGCTACGGCCAAAAGTAGTCGCCAAAGTAGATTTTATTTTGATTTTTATAATATTCACGTAATATTTATTATTAGGCATTTGACCTCTTCTGCATGAATATTTTATACCTTATTCAGGTGTAATTATTGGATTTTGAATATCTGATATTGATATTCCCCAGCTGTTTCCTCCTGCTCGGGTTCTTATCCTGTTCCATCTGCCAGAGAAAAACCAAAACCAAAACGTCATCATTGCGTACGCTTCCATCATCGTATTGCCACTTCCTGTGTCAATCACCAGACCTAAATGCAGTGACTCATCAAAAAGTCAGACCTCACGTGCATCCAGGTCCGCTCCATTGTCAACCCTCCTACGGAGATAGTTTTTCCCAGTAACACAGTTCGTTCCCTGTAAGGCAGATAGTGAGAGCTTGAAAAGCATCGTCAATCCAACTCTCCACCGCACTGACAGCGACCGAAGGCAGTATCAGTGACGAGAGCTCCGTTTTGCGTAGAGTAGTCGTTGGTGTCACACCCATCACGATATGAGGCAGAGCAGATAATAGATAAGTTATGCTGAGAAGAAGGAAAAAAAATGATGAAAAACACAACCAGTTTGACATGGGTGTCGTATCGTGTCACAACCTTCCTGGGCGCATTCATCATCGGAGTCGGAAGGGAAACTCATCTGACTGACTGGTGCCACATTGTTCGGAGGAGGGATATCTAAACAGGCACAGTAAGACCAAAACGGGCGTGATAAATGTTCAACATTGCTGCAGCAACATTACCTACTTTCCCTGACTGAGGAAAACTGTGTCAGATAGGGAAATGACGATCCTGTGCCCGCCAATAATGGTGACGGCGCCCACCTTATCTAAATGATTTGGTACAAAACTTTTCCTTCGACGGCGCATTCTGGAGGTGAACCAATAATGCAATCCATGGTTGGTAGCAAATGGTGCGCCCAATTTCATCATTATATGTCGGCTCAGTTTGTATTGCCTGGTTTACCCTTTTGAAGCAGCGTAAGGCTTCGCTGATGGGAAGTTTTCTACGTGAAAGTCTAGATAAATTCGACCTTCATATGGTGCCATTAAAACTTCCTATCGTAATTGCTATCCAATTGAGTAGTGAGTTTGGTAACGTATTTGCCAGTGGTTCTCAGCTTTTCCTCTTTGCGTGAGGTTGATGGAAAGGGCTTTCGAAAGAAGAATTTCCAGGCCACGACTGTGACTTAAAGATCGTGGACGATAATTTCTAACGCAGAATCAGACTACACTGGCATAATATGCACTGCCATCAACTGAGGCTTCTCAGTCAATAGCACTATAATAGAACAAATTGAACACTGGCTATGAGCTTAGAAGCAGGCGTTGTTCTGAGTGGAACATCATTCTGAGAAGAAGGAGAAGTAGTTGCTTGATCCAATGAATTATTATTCAGGCTGTTAGCAGTACATTTGATTGAGCAGTTGAGCACTGCTGACCCATATTCCTACCCATTTTATGTTCTTCATTTGATAAAATTTTATTAGCTCAATAATACCAAAATTCGATGCCGGTGTAGCACAGTTGTCTTCTACGACTTGCCCACCAGCACAGATCACATGTCACCGGCGGAAATACAGCTGCGTGCTGCACTGCACAATAGCCCTCCCCCCAATGTCCCTCCCACTTCCATCCGTTGCCCACTAGCGAGCGATTTTAACTCGTAAAACCAGTATCAGCGCACCGGAACCATCGTTGGAGGTATGGCTTGGAAACCGACAGCCCCAGATTGTGCCCCACATTCGTAACCCTCCTTCCCTCACAACCCCCAAGTGCACATACGTCGCCGCGCACCAACTTTTTCCCTGTGTGCAACACCCACTAAAGTTCATAATTTTATGGCCTCGTAAAATCGGATCCTTACGATTGCCTCGGCGACCTTATCAGCTGGCATTCGCTGGTGTGTGCGGCAAGGCAACGAACGCCGCGGAAAGCTCTTCTTCCGAGTCCGGATTTTGTGGGTGACTTCCGCTTTGCGACCACATTGAAGCCAAAATCCACCGCCACCAACCGTGCGCGTCCTGTGTGAGGGAGCGTAAGTACGTTACCTATCCCACCATAATGTATGGCGAGACGGAAGCGATGATGGATGGGTGGGGGGAACGTAGGAGGTCATTAAAATTTCCACTCTTTCGAATTTTAATCATTTTTCCATCAGGTTGAAAAATTGCGGTACCGATCGCCTGGGAGCATATTTTCCGCGCGAATCCGGCCGCCGCCATCGTTGAATGATCATTAAAAGCGACATTGCAGCGCGTCAGCTAGGCAGCAGCGCTACTACTCGGTTTGTCAAGGTTTCCGTAGTACAGTAACTGTAGCAACTGTTGAGCTTGGCATGTGCGGTACTATGTTAGTTCTTCTTCTTCTTAGCGTAACGTCCTCAGTGGGACAAAGCCTGCTTCTCAGCTTCAATGAGCACTTCCACAGTTTTTAACTGAGAGCTTCCTCTGCCAATGACCATTTTGCATGTGTATATCGTGTGGCAGGCACGAAGATACTCTATGCCCAAGGAAGTCAAGGAAATTTCCTTTACGAAAAGATCCTGGACCGACCGGGAATCGAACCCGTCACCCTCAGCATGGTTACTATGTTAGTAAATATGCTTGATAGCTTCATTTACCTATTTTCATCCATAGAGCACACACACAAACAAAGGTAAGTAGAATTTGCTTAAAATGTCATATGAAAATCTGTTTTTATTCAATATAATTTTATGGGTTGATTTTTTATTCAAAACTTTTTTTCTGAGCACTTTTAGAGCATTCAAAAACCCACACTTTTATCGAAGACGCCAAGTTTATAACTCATCGATTTTCAGAGTTACAACTGCACGCTAAAAAATCCGTTCCCATATCCCTGAACAGCAAATCATGAATGACGGATCGGATAGGGTAGGTAATCAAAATTTGAACCAAATTGAGGCTTTCTGAAGCAGTGCAAATTTTAAATGATTTTTTCTCCCACATGGAAATAATTTACTATGGCAAAATCGTATGTACATGAAAGCCACGGGTATAAGCTTTCTGTTAAATGGTAAAAAGTTTGTATTTGCACCGAATTTCATTGAAATATTTGATTTTTCATCAACAATGATTTTAATCTTAATTTGAACCATCTTAATCATAATTTGAACCAATTTTAATCTTAATTTGAACTACTGGCGGCAGCAGCTCGAGCAACTCACAAAACAGCCAATTCCATGCTAAACAATGAAAAATCACATGAATCTGCTAATTCTCATACCTATTTTTCATTAGGCAGTGGAATCTCAACTCAGAATGTTCGAAATTCTTTAGGAATTTGGAAACTAAATTTGGATTTTTTCATCCCCCAAGAGTAAACAAAGCAATCACTAGCGCAGTCTACAGGCCAACACTAGAAGCTCACCCCCATTTACTAGTTCAAATTTAGATTACAAATGGTTCAACTTAAGATAACATTCTCCAAGTAAGAATCACTTAAATTTGACAATTTTATGACAAATAATGCGGAATATTATTCGGTTGGTCGATTCTACGATAAATAAGCTTTCATTTGACGTGTTCACATATTGCGTGTGATACAATGCATGAGCTGTACGAGTGCACCGAAAATGTGCTTCATCTTGGGGGAAATGGGTGAAATCACAGTGATTTTTCAATTGCCTGTTTTCCATGACAAAAACGCTTGTTTCAATGCTTTTAAAATCCATGTTATCAGGTTATAATACGGAAAGCAGTTTAACATCTTTTTCGGGACAATATTTGCCTGAAAAATACGTCTTTTTTATGAATTTTGAAATGGTTCAAATTAAGATTACAATTTGACTAGTTCAAAGTTTGATTTCTTACCCTATGTCAATTACAGTCGTGATAAAGTTCCCGTAAACGTGACTCCAGTAACCAGCATTCGCAACAACTAATCTTAAAATTAGGAACACAGTTCACGCCTTCTAAGTCTCGTAGCTCATTTAGTAACGCAACCAAAAACAGGATCTCAAATCACGATTTCGAGAAACCAAGAAATCGAATTCCGGATTTTGTTCCCAAAAATGAGAATTTCATTCACGTGCACTGTCATTATTCGCCTTGACGGAGGCTCTCTGAGAGAATTGCGCTTGCGTGAAAACAATTTTTTTTAACATGGGAAAGAATAGGAGCTGCATTTTCAAATGCTTCTAATTCTTTATAGAAATTTTTTCAAGCAAAACGTTCTTAATGTTATCGAATGAGATTTTGATACGCTATATTACAGACATAACATTGTGATTTAAAAACTTTTGTCTAAAACCAGTTATAATGTAGCTAATTGAAAGTATAATGCAAAACATTAACACTTTTTTCAATCTGAAGTCCCTAAAATATTTAGAAGCATTTGAAAATGCAGCTCCTATCCTTTCCCATGTTAAAAAAAAATGATTTCACGCACAGCGCAATTCTCTCAGAGAGCCTCCGTCAAGGCGAATTGATAACGCTCGCGCTCACGGTTGTCAAGTCCAGTGAAGAGAATTGTCAGACAAAAGGGGCACAAAACAAGCAACAAAGAAGGCGCGGCGATTACTCTTTATCCCAACTGGTAACAGATAATGACATGATCTCGAAAATTTTTGTGGCAGACAAAGCGGAAGCTGAATTTGTTGCGTACTTTTCAACTCGTGAATAATCAATTATTACCAAACCAAATCGAACTTTTTTTGATGATACATCTTCAGCAGCATTGCAGTGTTTATCGACTCGAAGTTACCGCTCGAAAATCATAATGCACGCCTTAAAAATCTCTAAGCTGGTGGTGCACGAACTTTGTCCTGTTTTGTTCAAGTTGGGACAAACCTATGTCGCATTCGGTAGAATGTCACAACAAATTCAGGTTGCGACATTGTCATTATTGTTGCGCGATGGTTGAATTTTGATTCACTGTTGTCAACACAAGTACTTTGAGATTTTAGTGCCCGATCTTTGTTTCGGTTAAAAATGTGCCTGTTTTGCAAAAAACAAAAGGATCTCCGCGGTGCACCGCTGCGCTGCTGTTTCATCATGTCCCGGATGGTGTTAATTTTTAACTGAAGCAGTCGTTAGTTTTATTCAATTATGAGTGAAAAGTGAAATCAAGCCCAGATCAAATTTCATGTTTTTGCGATCTCTATTCCTCTCTACAGAATGATTTTGGGTTCCTGTTTCTGTGAACAAAATTCCTTGTTCCTTGGGGTTGTGTGGGGAGAAGTCGACAATGATTTTTCATAAGGGCCTAGCTGACTTGATCGATTTCTCTTCGTCGACTCTCTCTTTCGCTAATAACTTGATCAAAACGAACAAAAGCATTATTCTTTTTGTTTTTATTGCAAGATGTAGTCATCTCCTTCGTATTCCAATCAAAAAGGTATCGAGATGTCCCCGCGTTCTACACCGTTAGATCGAATGCCGCACACTGGGGCAGGATTGAAAATACACGGAAAAAACCTCTAGCTCGTCGAGGTGCCGAGATTCTCATTTGGTGTCTTCAGAGAAAATATTTCTATGGACATGGTCAATATTCTGAGCGGTAGTCAATTTTTCTTACGTTATTCGCATAAAAGTCCTATAAGTCATTTTGGCCAAATTACATTTTAGCGATATGGTATCTTCGGCAAAGTTGTTCAGCGAAGTAAGTCACAGTGACTTCTGCGCAACAAAAACCTGCGCCGCCGTGACTCTTCGGTGACAAGTGTGTTACTTGGGTATTATTGCTGAAAAAGTTTGCTGAAGACGTCAAATTTCCAAAGCCTACTATTCTTGAGATATTAATCGATTTATAAAATACCTACCTAAAATCGATTTTTTCATTAAAACACGTTTTTAAACAAATTTAATATCCGTTTACGAGTTATAATAATGTAAAATGCTAAAATTAAGCATATATCGAGGAAATTAGTTAGAAAAAATAAAATATGCATTGATTTTATATAGAAAGTTCCCGAAAATCACGCAAAATGTATATAGGACGTTCTTGTAGTCGGGCAAGTTCGGGCAAGTGTTTTCATCGGCAATCATTTAAAAAATACATTAGCTTTCACGTAAAAAAAAATCACAGACATGATATTTAATATTTTTTCCTAAATTGGGTTTAAAGTTTACTGTTTTGGGTAAATTAGTACAAAATGTATGCTCATAAAATACTACGTTTTAAGATGCCACGTGAACCATGAAAAGTATAGATGCAATTCAGCCACAGGTTTAGTTATTTCTAATCTCTAAACAAATTGTAGAACACAAAAATGTCCCAAACGCCAATGAAAGCATGCTTTGGTTTTATCATTCGTCAATGCGTTATACAGTCGCACATCATGAATATTTTCTGATTGCATGATTATTATCTTATTTTATAGAGATATTACAAAATGTGGAGAGTTATAAGCATAAATAAATGTATTCAATGATCTAAAAACTCAAAAGCATGTGAGTAAAAAAATGTAGATAAGCTTTTCAATTATTTTAACCTAGTCGTACGTACTAAATATTGTAATATTTTGCGTTCTAAGCAAAATTAATAACAATTCATCAGAAATATACCAGTAAATAACTATTCTTTGTTATTTGATTCCTCTATTATTTAGCTGTCTTTCAAATTAGTGGCCATCACAGGAAGCAAACGTATGTCTAGATCTCTACAAAATCTGGATGTGTTGTAAAACAGTCGTTGAATCATCACGCAAATACACCATTACGTGTGAATATGTAAATCATTAACGAATGATAAAATCAAGGCATGCTTTTATTGGCGGCATTTGGGACATTTTTGTGTTCTACAGTTTGTTTGGAGATTAGAAACAACTAAATCTATGACTAGATTGTATCTATACTTTTAATGGTTCACTTGGCATCTTAAAACGTAATATTTTTTAACATAATTTTTGTACTAATTTACCGAAAACAGTAAACTTTGAACTCAATTTAGAAAAAAATCATTAAATATCATGTCTGTGAAATTTTATTACATGAAAGCTAATGTATTTTTTAGATGATTGCCGATGAAAACACTTGCCCGAACTTGCCCGACTGCAAGAACGTCCTATATACATTTTGCGTGATTTTCGGGAACTTTCTATATAAAATCAATGCACATTTTATTTTTTCCAACTAATTTCCTCGATGTATGTTTTATTTTAGTATTTTTCATTATTATAACTCGAAAACGGACATTAAATTTGTTTAAAAACGTATTTTCATGAAAAATTTCGATTTTAGGTAGGTATTTTATAAATCGGTTAATATTTTAAGAATAGTAGGCTTTGGAAATTTGACGTCTTCAGCAAACTTTGTCAGCATAAATAGCCGAACAACTTTGACGAAGACACCATATCGCTAAAATGTAATTTGGCCAAAATGACTTCTAGGACTTTTATGCGAATAACGTAAGAAAAATTGACTACCGCTCAGAATATCGACCATGTCTATAGAAATATTTTCTCTGAAGACACCAAATGAGTATCTCGACATCTCGACGAACTAGAGGTTTTTTTCATGTATTTTCAGTTCTGCCCCAGTGTGTGCCGTTAGGCCAAATGTCGTTGGGCCGAAAGAGTCTCTAGACCGATTGTGCCGTTAGGCCGAATGGGTCGTTAGGACGAACAAGTCACTAGGTCAAATGGGTTGTTAGGTTGAACGATTTGCTAGGGCAACTAGATGTCAATAAATTGATTGATGTTTGAGGGAAATGGTCTTCTACTTTAAATTTTGGTTAACTTTAAATGGTTAATTGAATAACACAGTGATAGTTTTTCGTGATTCAAAGTCTAACTGATAATGATACCGAGAACAAATTCAGAGTGCAGTACGAACATGATTAACATGATTGAATGCAATAAAATTGAGTCCTCTAAAACGTAGAGAAATTAGCCTATGTTTAGAAGAAGAAAAAAAAAGATATATATATTGCTTAATACTTAGTAAACCAAAATTCTGCGCTGTCGACAATCCTTTGTAACTTGTGTGCTGCTTGGGTAGAGCAGTTAAACTAGTAATAATAGCCTATGTTTTGAAAAAGAAAAATGTACGATGGAAAATTTATTAGCGACAATGCTATTTTTATTCTTAACAGCTTAAGCTAATTTAAAGCTCTTTTGTTCACTAGGGCACTACGTGAGCGATTGCAATTGGCAGCTGCACTTACACTAGGGTAACCCACACTTATATGAAAACAAAAATTGCGAAAAATACCAGATCTTATCTCCGGATTCAGTTGTTTTAGACTCCCAGAAGCTAAGTTCAAAATTTGCGCAAATCGATCAAGCCTAAGGGAGCGTTCAACAGGGTTGAAGTTTGTATGGAATCGTAGAAATCGTACGTTTTCGATTGTTGCCGCTAGGTGGCATTGTAAGCGTTTAATAATTAAACCCTTCGGTAATCTTGTAGATGACTATATGCCAAACAACTTTGTCGAAGAACGCAAAGTGATCCGACTGCTGTAAGAAAAGTTATTTCCAAGGCAAAGTGAGGCGGATAATTGAGATTTCATTATTGATATTATTCCTTCACATGTACTGGAAAAACAACTATAAAGTTTAGCCTCACTTTACGTAAGGTATAGCTACATTCAGCAAATCTAGAGCTCCAATTTTTGGGTAAGGAACTCACTCAAGTACTTCTTGGGGTCTGGTTCGACTATTAAGGCACCTGAGGAAAGCACATTAATTACACTAGTTTACAAAATAAAACGAAAGTCGTGAACTTCTGCCAACGACCAACATTTTTGAAGCACAATTTAGCGCTGATTTCGAAACCGACCTTCAAAAAATTTTAAGTAGAACAGTTTTTGAGTTTTAGCTCAATATCGAGCTTTATAACTTTTCAAAATATGTAATTTACTAAAATTCAAATATATTGCATTTTGATCAACCAATTTAAAAACTTTTTCCATAAATTCAAAGCTGAATACAATACCATTCGATCATCTGAATACAGGTTTTGCGTCAGATTGATGAAATTCAAGATATGGGCGAGTTTTTGGGAAGATATCCTTAAATTTTAGCAAAATTCCCAAAAAAATTTGAAGAAATGTATTTTTTTCAATAAGAAATAACCAATTTAAAAATTCTTTCTCGACGTTTATTTGACATATCATATGTGGGCGAGTTACAGTAAAATTTTCAGCTCAATCGGTGCATTGATTACGGAGAATGAGATGTTTGAAGTGAGCGACTTTGCTTAAAAATAGAACAAAAATCGATTTCAAATCATCAACCTTGTATGGAAAATCGAAAAAAAATCCGCTCTACTGTAATTTTTTTCTTTCGTGTTTTCGAACTCAGGGCATGATTCTACACCAGAAATGATCATCAGCTTACCGAGTTCAAAAATGCTGTAAACTAGTGTTATATGTATCAGAAGTGCCAACAACGAATACGCGAACACGCGTACACTCACCGGAACATAGTGCGGAGCACACCCGGAAGATCTGTTAAAGATTTATTGGACAACGATACTGTCGGTTCTCGAATATGGTAGCCTTTGCTTTCAGTCCGCCGCGAAAACACACATTCAATATTGTGCATAAGAACATTTAATAATGGTGGGAATTATTGCAATGGTGGCCATGGGGTGTTTATAGGAGGCAAAGGAATGTTAAAGGGGCGTTTCAGGGAGTCCCAAGGGGTTTCAGCGGGGTACCAGGAGATCTCAGAGGGGTTTTCGAAAGCATTGCAGAGAATTTCAGAGGATTTTCGACGGGTTTTGTAGGCATTACAGGTACGTTTTCGATGGTTTCCGAAGTTTTCACGTGCGTTACATGGGGTCCGAGTGTGTCTCAAGCAGAGTTGCGCAATATCAGTCTTGTCAGGTGACTATAGATATTGCCCCATCGTCACTATCACTCCAGGCCGATCAATATCAAAACGACAATGACAGGCAACGACTCGATATTGACCCCCACTCTAGATCACAATCATTGCAACTGATGTGATATTTTAGTGGTTTTCGCCAAAACTCAAACTTTTTTACGACCAACATGCAAAATTTGTTATTTTATACCACATATTAACCCTAAAAGGGAAACCTTCATGGCCTCTGTTTCGTCACCTCGCTGAGTGTGTTTCATCAAAGACGAGCTCTGAAAGGCGCCTGGGGTCCAATGGACCCCAGGTATCCCTTTTAGGGTTAATTTCATCTTAGTAAATCTTCATTTGGATTTTTAAACGAATTTTAAAGATAGCCTATCAGCGATATCCACACACCATCACAGTCAGTTCAGTTCTGATGGAACAAGGAAAGCGACGGTGACTCAACAGAGCGCACGCTGACTTGGATCGCAGTTGGCCTATCAAAATCAGCGACTTGCTTACCATTGACAGTGTGAAACGGGGTCCCAACCGTTTCATAGACATCCCTATATTATTATTTAAACGTTCGCCTGCGAATTAGGCAACACGACTTACAGTGCTCGAATCAATAAGTTTTTTGGTGGGTGTTAGAGTTGGGCGGATTTTGATAGTGTCAGTAAGATGGATTAATGATCAAGAAAAGAAGACGGAATTAAAAAGGAATTGAACAAGAACGAAGGTTTCGGGGAACTGATGGAGCATCGACTCGATCTTTCCCGTTCAGACCGCCGAAGAGATAAGATCAAAAAAAGTGATAATTAAACAGTGAAATTTGGAGCTAATTAAAATTGAAGAAAAGTATAGATAACTAAAATTAAGCTGTAGTGAACAAATAATTAACTAATCTATTTTCAAAGCTTTTACAGTGTTTTCAAAAATCAATTTCTATATACACTCAAACCTCCATTTAGGTAGGATCCATTTAGGTAAAATCTATTTAGGTCCCTCCATTTAGGTAACGTTACCTAAATGGAATTTGATTGTGTTCAAATCAGTTGGAGTACTTAAGATTAGGTATAAGACTGGTTTATGGGAAAGAAGCAGTGAGTGGTGTTAGGGAGTGGGTATGGGAGGAGGGGGTGCAATGTTGCCCCTAAACACCCCCCCCCATGCAGTGATGAAAAGTGCCAGTATCCAGCGTCATTTCCAGCTGATATTGAGATAATCAACTATCCTTCCATCATTCCATTGATATCAGCTCCAGCATTGATGACGTCAAACCCGACATCAACCTATCATTCACCTGTTTTTATTTTGGCCACCAAACCCAATATAGACTCAACAGTTGTTCGATGTTGGTCCAACAATGGCCCAACATTCGATAAAAATTGACCCGACTTTGACCCGACATTCAATAATTTTTCTGTCTGGCGGAATTTTGCAGGGTTTTTCGCAAGGTTTTTCGTGTTTCTTGCCCAGCTAGTCATTTGAATGGCAATTCTGATCTAAGACCCTCCAATACCCCCGAATACGTCCCTGAAGCCCCTCCTCTCCTGAAACCCATCCCCTCCTGAAACTCATTGAAAGCCATCTGAAACTCCGCATGATCTCCTTTAAATCTCCTAGTTACTCTCCCTTGTTGAGCATTGCGACCTTGTAATCCATTTAGGTAATAAACTGAATCCATTTAGGTAATGAATCCATTTAGGTAAAAATTCCATTTAGGCAGTCCCGACTCATTACCTAAATGGAGGTTTTAGTGTACAAAAATCGTGAGTCAAGTTAGTCTGGAAATTGTGAAAAGTAAGCATGTGATTATAAGCTCATACAAAAAGTGTTTCTAATTAAAATTTCTAATTAGGCCAGTAAACGTGAGTCGAGTGTAGCAAAAGCTACTGAAAATTATTGAAACTATAAGCAAAACAAGAAAACGCGAGGTAATTTTTGAGATCTATGGAGATTGTGTGATGGGGTGCTAACCTGTTCTTTCTATAGTCACCAGCAGTGACCGCGTGGATCGTTGGGCCTCCTATTGGTGGGAAAAGTGGTGGCTTTACGAAGAGAGTGGAGTGGAATCATCAAGTGAATCCCGTTGTTGCACCGTGAACCAACTATTGGTGCTAGTGATCGGACTTTTGGGCAATCCCCCGGGGATATCCTTCGTCTCGTGGCCTCGTGCTGCAAAGGATATTTCTGGAGAGCGTGGACATCGATAGAGACCTTCGGCCTCGCGAGCATCCCCCACCGTCAACACGTGGATGCAGAAGTCGCGAGTGGTCTGTCTGGGGAAAGACTACCACCGCCAGAGAGATTAGCCCCGACTCACGTCCCGGGTTATCATCAGTAGAGCGCCCAAGTAACAAAATTAATTTTATAATGCTTTTGAAGTATTCTTCAACACCTGTTCTTTAAAACCATGCATAAACCAAATTGCTCTGCAATACGACATCAACTCAACCATAAACCCGCCATAAGACCCAAGAGGCCCATCCTAAGATGCTCTTGGAGAGTTGTTTTTAAATTTCTCTTAAAACTTGTTGTACTTCCCAAGTTGTCCTCAAGGCGAATTGCTCTCTCCTTGTAGAATTCTTCAAGTGCACGATAAAACGATAATAAATTTGTCAGTGTTGTTGCTGATGCAGCTCTTTTGTCGACAAAAAAGTTTGGTGAATTAAATTGAAATTAAAAACACAATGAAAATGACACATTATTGTAATCGGGATTAATTTATTACACAAATTGGAAATATATCCGTGGTGTAACAAGGATGCCAAATGCCAAGCAAAATTCATCGTATATATGTTGCAAGATACTTCCAAAAATTGCAACGCGCTTCCATTATAACGCACTAATAAAATATTCAAAAATATTATTCCTGGTCATGCGAACATTGCTCATGAGTTTTCTCAACATGGCTTCCATTGAAATCTAGGCCGGTGGTCGGTCCATCATCGATGGTTTTAATCAACATCACCATAAGATCGTCCTAAATTTCTTTCAACTCATGCCAGAGCTAAAAGCATAACTCAAGAATACTAGGATTTATAACGTTCTCAATGCAGCCAGGTTGACCTCCATCCAGAACGCCTTAAATTTGTTTCATCTTATGCAAGGGTAAGAAGTATTACTCAAGAGTACTCAGGTTTATAACGTTCTTGATATAGGTTTATGCAAACTCCCCCAAGAACGTCATAAAACATATACGCCAAATTGTAAACAAACAATAAATTATCGCACCGCGGTGGATTTTGTGAATCTCGTCCGATGAATTTGTTTATCAGCCCGGTACCGTTGCCAACCAGGCAGACCTTTTTCGATAACCGGCCTTGATGCGGCGCAGTGCCTCATCCCTCCGGTCAGCACTTCCAACAGGTAAGTAGTTGTTGATTTTGAAGATCGAAGATTGGAACCCCGATTGCACGGGAAACGACGTCCTAGATGACCATACCCACCTCATTTCGAATGCTGCAACCGGAGGAACTTGGCACTGCACCGCGTTGCGGTTGGGTTTTAGGTGTTCTTGATTGGCAGCAATAATGGAACGATGAGAATCAAAATCTGATGCTTGAGTTTTTTCTTGTATTTTTCATGTACCAAACTGTGCTTATGCGAGAACAGTTACTCTTGATCAAGAACGGATGATTGAAGATAACTACAAGAACCTTATAAAACTGAAAATAAATTCAACAGTTCTTGTTGTGTTTATGGTTTTATGAACTGAACCTCAAGTATTCTTGGAGGTGTTTTTAAAACCACATATTGACGAAGAATAGTTGTGCTCAGCTGAGACTCCGATAAGATCAACTAGAATATGCAATGTTCCGATAAAACTATCATAAAAACAAATAAAACCAAATAGAATTAAGATTGTTACTTGGGCGGTTCCATATCATTTCAGCAACGAGTAATTTTCATATATGTTTATTTGGATGAAACCTTGCATACAAGTTTTTGGGGGAGAAAAACGCCGTTTTGCATACTTGGTTCGCCATTTTGAATCTAGCCTTACTTATCAGAAGGGCCTATGAAAAATGCACATGATATCTTCAAAAAATTGTTTCTCTAAAACGGTTTGTCCGATCGGTTTGGTGTCTTCGGCGAAGTTTTAGACAATTGTTGGTGCTATATGGAGAAAATATGCACGGTAAAAAAAAATGTTTGGTTTTTGTGATTTGAACTAAAATATAGATTTTCCCTCAAAAGTGACATGTCAATATTTTTTTAATTATCCTTATGTTATAGCTGACTAAAAATGCTATCTAGTGCACAGTGGGTTGTTCTGGAGAAAAATAGGTTACAATGAAAAAAAAAAATGTTTTAAAAAATTACGGTTTTCAAAAAAAGCTATTAAGTAAAGTCAAACCAGTTTGTCGCCCTAATTTTATGAAAGTACATCAAATTTTCAAGAAAAAAGTACTTCGGTAACATTTTTCTAAGATGCACCGTTTAGAAGATATTACTCATTTAATATTGATTTTTTTGATAACCTAATAAGTTTTAGCCCTTTTCGGATGTACTCCGTGTTTCTCCAGTTTCAAAAGTATTTTTTTCGGAAAGATTGGAAAATTTTGAGTTAAAATAACACTGACAGCTTAAAGATTTGAGTGAAAATCTCTGCATTAAAAGTATTTTGAAACAAGTTACAAAATCCCACTATCAGGAACAATGATTTCTTCCAGTGGTTTTTGGTGCCTTGTGCTGAAAACGTGCTAATAAGTATTAGATACAGGTAATTAGATACCAGTTAGCTGTACTACGTACAGTTGGTGATTGTAAACATGGTCTTTGTTGGAACTAGTCCACCATGGCCACGCTGGCCCAGGCTTGTAAACATTCGACACTTTTCACTACCTTCGTTTCGTTTTCGCGGTCGGGTGTCAGCTTGCTTTGTTTCATTCGAGCGCGACCGCTACCTCTTACACACAACACAAGCGGCAGAACAAAGATCAATAAACAAAAAAGTGGATCAAATAAACGTCGTCTGACACGATGACATTAGTCTAATTCCAGCTTTTCGCAAGATTTCAGCCAATTTTGATTAAGATTGGTATAATATTAGTTTATTCGTGTGTGATAAATCGATTACGACGATCCAAAACAGCTCTCTTTATGGGAAAGACAGGAATAACAAAAACCGAACCATCTCCCGAAGACGCAATCGTGGTCAAGCGCATTCATTCGACATTTTTGTTCCGTACAGTAGTTTGATTGCTTGTGTTGCGAATGTTGGAGACAAAGGCAGCCTACAAAAACTACAAAACAAAACTTGCAAGATGGTGAATTTTTAGCTATTTGTGACGTTTCTGAAAATTACAGCTTCGTTTTGCAGGATGAAGTTCAATCACACCATTGGAACGTGCAACAGGCCACAATCCATCCTTTCGTAATATATTATACTGAAAATATGCAAATTAAACATTTTAGCTTCATTATAATTTCAGAAGAACTAAGACATGATTCAGTCGCTGTTAAAAACGTGCAACAGGCCACAATCCATCCTTTCGTAATATATTATACTGAAAATATGCAAATTAAACATTTTAGCTTCATTATAATTTCAGAAGAACTAAGACATGATTCAGTCGCTGTTAATTTGTTTATTGATAAAATGATAAACTTTTTACCAACTGATCAAAATAAAAACATAAAAAAAAATATTTTATGTCAGATGGTGCTTCACAGTATAAAAACCGAAAAAACTTTTCTAGCATTTGTAAGTTTAAGTCAAAGTATGGTATTGACGCTGAATGGCATTTCTTCGCAATATCGCACGGAAAAGGTCCATGCGATGCTATTGGAGGTACGATAAAACGCATGGCTACCAGAGCAAGTTTAGCCAAAGAACGCGAACACCCGATAAAGACTGCAAGAGAGTTGTTTAATTGGACAAACAAACGAAAAGAAGAAGAACTTACAAAGTTGTCATGTTGTTATTCTACTACAGAAGAATACGAAAATATGTCTTTGCAGGTAAATAATCAATATAATAATGCAAAAACAATTCAAGGAACTCAAAAATTCCACTCATTTCTTCCTCTATCAGAAAATACAATAAAGGCAAAGCTTTATTCAAACTGTCCTGACAATGATGCCAAAATATTCGATATTGTTAAGAAAGTTGTGTAAACAATAATTTGATAAAAATACAGGAATAAAAATAAACTGATGTACAAAATATAATGTTATTTTTTATTGCGCACAAATACCACCGCTGAAAAATAAGCCTTATTCGCTCTTTTGAATCTTGCTAATTGAGGAGCTTGCGATATGCAAAAGTTGAATGCACATTTTCAACACAATACACCAAAAACCACTGGAAGAAATCATTGTTCCTGATAGTGGGATTTTGTAACTTGTTTTTCAAAATACTTTTAGGGCAGAGAATTTCACTCAAATCTTTAAGCTGTCAGTGTCATTTTAACTCAAAATTTTCCAATCTTTCCGAAAAAAATACTTTTGAAACTGGAGAAACACGGAGTACATCCGAAAAGGGCTAAAACTTATTAGGTTATCAAAAAAATCAATATTAAATTAGTAATATCTTCTAAACGGTGCATCTTAGAAAAATGTTACCGAAGTACTTTTTTCTTGCAAATTTGATGTACTTTCATAAAATTAGGGCGACAAACTTGTTTGACTTTACTTAATAGCTTTTTTTGAAAACCGTAATTTTTTAAAACATTTTTTTTTCATTGTAACCTATTTTTCTCCAGAACAACCCACTGTGCACTAGATAGCATTTTCAGTCAGCTATAACATAAGGATAATTAAAAAAATATTGACATGTCACTTTTGAGGGAAAATCTTTATTTTAGTTCAAATCACAAAAACCAAATATTTTTTTTTACCGTGCATATTTTCTCCATATAGCACCAACAATTGTCTAAAACTTCGCCGAAGACACCAAACCGATCGGACAAACCGTTTTCGATATACAATTTTTTGAAGATATCATGTGCATTTTTCATAGGCCCTTCTCATAAGTAAGGCTAGATTCAAAATGGCGAACCAAGTATGCAAAACGGCGTTTTTGTTCCCCAAAAACTTGTATGCAAGGTTTCATGCAAATCAAAAAATACAAAAAATAAAAACTGGAAAAATTTCCCACTTGTTCGTGGAATCGCTCAGTAGCGAAACAGTCACGATCACGCATCACCCTCCCACCGCCCCATCATCGTTGGATCAACCAAGAGTAAAGTGTTGTGGTTTCGATCCGGCGAGAGCGCCCAGAAACAACGAAGACGACGTCGAATTCTCACCATCATCACCACGTGCGTGGCGTCGGCTCTAACCGATCCCCTGAGCGATAGGGTCAACGAATGCCCAACATTCTCGGTAGCTGAAGCTAATTTGAGTTCGTCCGAGTAGTGATCAGCGGGACAGGCGGCTAAAGAAGCCTCCGTCGCTTCCCGCGCGTCGCCCGCCGGCGTCGGCTTGTGAGCGACCCGGCCGATTACGCGAACCTCCCGAGTGGATCGACGAATGCATCACCGTCGAGACCGGCACCGATCATCCAGGTAACCCACATCGCGAAGCTGTAAGTACCCAAACCTGCTATGAGCACTCCCATGATCTCACACTGACACGAACATACAGTAGGGTACCTATTAGAGTGGGTCAACGTTGTATGGAGAAAGTTTAAATTTGACCGCATCAACCCGGAACAAGTCTTTTTTGACTCCTTTTTGCGTCCAATACAACTGTGCAAAATTTGGGAGCGATTGGTTGCGTCCTCGTATTCCGCATTGTGATTGAAATTTGTATGGAAATTAGTATGGGAAAACGTACTTTTTTGCATTTTACTCATAAGTTGAATTCTTTTGTCTAATACTGTTTAACTAATGACGTTAAAGTATAGCCTAGGATATACCGAAAAACTTTGCCGAAGACCGCAAAGTGATCCGACGCTTGTGAAAAAAGTTATTCGCTTGGTAACTTAGGCCAAAAACTGAGATTTTATTATTGATGTTATTCCTTTACATGTTAAATGATAAGCACCACCGGGCAATCTGTGCTTTATAACTTTTTTCACAAGTGTCGAATCACTTTGCGGTCTTCGGCAAAGTTTTTCGGCATATCCTAGGCTATGCTTCAACGTCATTAGTTAGATAGTTTTAGATGAAAAATTTCAATTTATGAGAAAAATGCAAAAAAGCACGTTTTCCCATACGAAATTCCATACAAATTTCAATCGCAATGCGGAATACGGGGACGCAACCAATCGCTCCCAAATTTTGCACAGTTATTTTGGACGCTAAAAGGAATCGAAAAAGCATTGTTCCAAAAAATCGACTTTGTTGACCCAGTCTAGTACCTATGCTTGTCTTAGTAGGGAAAATGGGAATAGGTATTGAATTAGGTCGACTTACGAAGAAACATTAGAAAAATGGGCCACTGACGTCACAAGTAGGTTTTTTGCCTTTCTCGTACACAGGGCCGGATCTAAGGGGGGGCCGGGGGGGCCCGGGCCCCGGGCCCCCACATTTTAGGGGCCCCCACAAAAACCTTTTTTGGTTGCTAACATTAGCTTTATTTTTCATATTGCTCAAGTACTGTTCGAAAATAAGGAAAAACCATTTTTGGTCATCTCTCCGAGGGGCCTCCACATCCGCTCGGGCCCCGGGCCCCCACAATCCTTAATCCGGGCCTGCTCGTACACTAAGTGTACTGGAAAGGCTATATGTTCACTCCAAAAACGACTTTTTGATAGAAGGCTCGGAGGGTCAAGTCACATATACCAATCAACTCAGCTCGACGAATTGAGGTGATGTCTGTGTGTGTGTATGTGTGTGTGTATGTGTGTGTGTGTATGTGTGTGTACAAATAAACGCACATCACTTTTTGGCAGTAAACCTCAACCGATTTTAATGACCGACGGTTCATTCGACGCGGAATCTGGTCCCATTGTTTCCTATTGAAAATGGTTCGGATCGGTCCAGCCGTTCCGGAGTTATGGCCATTTACGTGTTCCGGACCAGTACCCTTGGAAGGGGTCATACATAAAAATGTAACAAACATATACATGCGACACATCAAACTGCGGCAATTAGGATAACCTGATGAACAGTCAGCAAGAAAACAGTCTTAGACCATATCTGAACCGGTAGTGTTCCGGAACCGGTTCCGGGAGTCCCACCGGAAGTGACCAAATATAAAAGTGAACCAAATCCATGCATGCGGCACATCAAATTGCGGCATTTTGGATGACCTGATGACCAATCAGCAAGAAAACAGTCTCAGACCATATCTGAACTTGTAGTGTTCCGGAACCAGTTCCGGGAGTCCCGCCGGAAGTGGCCAAATATAAAAGTGAACCAAATCCATGCATGCGACACATCAAATTGCGGCATTTTGGATAACCTGATGAACAGTCAGCAAGAAAACAGTCTCAGACCGTATCTGAACCGGTAGTGTTTCGGAACCGGTTCCGGGAGTCCCGCAGGAAGTGGCCAAATATGAAAGTGAACCAAATTCATGCATGCGATATATCAAAGCGCGACTTTTTTGATAACCCAATGAAAGGTTGGCATAAAAAAAGACTCAGACCATATCTGAACCGGCAGTGTATCGGAACCGGTTCCGGATGTCCCGCTGGAAGTGGTTATATATAAAAGTGATCCAAACCCATGCATGCGGCACATCAAACTACGGCATTTTCGATAACCTGGTGAGCAGTTAGCAAGAAAACAGTCTCAGACCTTATATGAACCGGTAGTGTTTCAGAACCGGTTCCGAGTGTTCTGCCGGAAGTGGCCGTATATAAAAGTTGACAAAACTCTTGCAAGCGGCAAATCAAATCACGGCTTTTTCGACAACTTGATGACCGGTTATTGAGGAAGTAGGCTAAGACCACATTATGGACTGTCAGTAGTGCCGAAACTAGTTCCCTCCGAAAGCGGCTAAATATAAAATTGAACCAAATCCATGGCTTTTTTGATAACACTAGTTTACAGCATTTTTGAAATCGGTAAGCTGATGATCATTTTTGGTGTAGAATCATGCCCTGAGTTCGAAAACGCGAAGGAAAAAAATTACAGTAGAGCGGAAATTTTTTCGACTTTCCATACAAGGTTGATGATTTGACATCGATTTTTGTTCTATTTTTAAGCAACGTCGCTCACTTCACACATCTCATTCTCCGTAATCAATGCTACGATTGAGCTGAATTTTTTACTGTAACTCGCCCACATATGATATGTCAAATTAACGTTGAGAAAGAGTTTTTAGATTGTTTTTTGCCTTTCTCGTACACCAAGGTGTACCGAAAGGCTATATGTTCACTCCAAAAACGAAAATTTGATAGAGCCTCCGGAGGGGTCAAGTCTTATATACCAATCGACTCAGCTCGACGAATTGAGGTGATGTCTGTGTGTGTGTATGTGTGTGTGTGTGTATGTGTGTGTGTGTGTATGTGTGTGTACAAAAAAACTCACATCACTTTTTGGCAGTAAACCTCATCCGATTTCAATGACCGACGGTTCATTCGACGCGGAATCTGGTCCCATTGTTTCCTATTGAAAATGGTTCGGATCGGTTCAGCCGTTCCGGAGATATGGCCATTTAGGTGTTCCGGAACGGTACCCCAGGAAGGGACCAGATATGAAAATGCATCAAACCTATGCATGCGACACATCAAACCACGGCATTTTCGATAACCTGATGAGCGGTAAGCAGAAAAATAGTCTAAGACCATATCTATACCGGTAGTGTTCCGGAACCGGTTCCGGGTGTCCCGCCGGAAGTGGCAAATATCAAAGTGAACCAAACCCATGCATGATACACATCAAACCACGGCATTTTCGATAACCTGATGAGCGGTAAGCAGGAAAATAGTCTCAGACCATATCTGAACCGGTAGTGTTCCCGAACCGGTTCTGGGCGTCCCGCTGGAAGTGGCCAAATATACAATTGTACCAAACCCATGCAAGTGACACATCAAACCACGGCATTTTGAATGACCTGATGGACAATGAGCAGAAAAATCATCTCAGACCATATCTGAACCGGTAGTGTTCCGGAACCGGTTCTAGTCGTCCCGCTGGAAGTGGCCAAATATACAAGTGAACCAAACCCATGCATGCGACACATCAAACCACGGCATTTTCGATAACCTGATGAACGGTAAGCAGGAAAATAGTCTCAGACCATATCTGAACCGGTAGTGTTCCCGAACCGGTTCTGGGCGTCCCGCTGGATGTGGCCAAATATACAATTGTACCAAACCCATGCAAGCGACACATCAAACCACGGCATTTTGAATGACCTGATGGACAATGAGCAGAAAAATAGTCTCAGATCATATCTGAACCGGTAGTGTTCCGAAACCGGTTCTAGGCGTGCCGCTGGAAGTGGCCAAATATACAATTGACCCAAACCCATGCATGCGGCACATCAAACCACGGCATTTTCGATGACCTGATGGATAATGAGCAGGAAAATCATCTCATACCATACCTGAACCGGTAGTGTTCCGAAACCGGTTCTAGGCGTCCCGCTGGAAGTGGCCAAATATACAATTGAACCAAATCCATACATGCGACACATCAAACCACGGCATTTTCGATGGCCTGATGGACAATGAGCAGGAAAACCATCTCAGATCATATCTGAACCGGTAGTGTTCCGGAACCCGTTCCGGGGTTCCCGCCGAAGTGGTTAAATCTGAAAGAGAAACAAACCCGTACATGCGTCACATCAAATAGCGGCTTTTAAGATTACCTAATGAACGGTCAGCAAGTGTTTCGGAATCGGTTTTGAGTGGCCGGACGAGGCCAAATGTAAAAGTGAACCAAATCCAAGCATGCGACACATCAAATCGTGGCTTTTGCGATAACTTGATGAACAGTTAGCTAGAAAATAGCCTTACGTCACTGATAGTGGTCCGGAATTGGTTCAGAGAGTCCCGTCGAAATTGTCAAACCCTGCATGTGACACCTTCAATTTGCAGCGTTTTTGGTTAACCGATGAGCAGTTAACAAGACAATAATGTTAGACCATATTTGGTTCAGCCGGTAGTTACCCGGAATCAGATCCGGGTAGTAAAATGTAAAATTTAACCAAACCCATGGATGCGGTACATCAAATCACGACCAGTCTTGTAAACATTCGACACTTTTTACTACCTTCATTTCGTTGCAGCAGTCGGGTGTCAGTCGGCTTTGTTACATTCGTGCGCTATCGTTACCTCTTACCTACACACAACACGAGCAGTAGAACGAGTAGAACGAAGGCTGATCACGACTTATCGATAACCTGATGGAAAAATAGGGTCAGACCACATTAGATTCCCGGTAGTGTTGCGGGTTCAGCTGTTGCTTCGAAAGTGGTTAGAAGTAAAAGTGAAGCAAACCCATTCATGCGATATATCAAATCGCGGTGATTAGGTAAAGGTGAATAAATAGCAATAAAATATTCTCAGACCATAATTGGGACAACCGGTAGGGTCATGGTCCATGACTCATGGAATCAGATCCGGCTATCCCACCGGAAATTACCAAGTATAAAAATGAACCAAACCCATACATACGACACATCAGATCGCATATTTTTTGATAATCTAATGAACGGTTAGCAAGAAAATAGCCTTAGATCACATTAGAGACTAGCTGTTGTGTAGCAGAACCAACGTTCATGTGAAGAATTAAATCGTGGCTTTGTTTAATGGCCTGATAAACATTAGGTATGAACAACAGTGACGAATAGGTCTAAGTTCTCATATATGAGAACAAAATATAGACAAAACTAAAGCGATCTCATCAAATCGTACCATTTCAGAGTCCTAAGGGGTAAAGTTATAGCAGGATTGGTCAACGTTGAATGGAAAAATAAGAATTTGATCGCGTAAACAGAAGATGGTGGCTGTTTTAAGGAATTTTGAGCTCTAAAACTATGTAAAATAAGTGTATTTGGTATGGGAAATTTGTTTGGAGTCCACCAGAGTATCCAAAATAGCGGTCCAAAGTCCAAGATAATGGCCCAGTATTCAAGTTAGTGCCTATTTTATAGGATTTTAAATTCTTGCATTATGGGCATATTTTGTATGAAAATATGTCCAGATTTCAAAATTTGTAATCAGAAAACACAAGCTGTGTGCTGTTTCACAAGGTCTGCAATATGACTATAGTTTGAATGGGGAAGAATGCCGGTCTTCGTCCAAAACTGGTAACCAGAAAATCATAAACGACATGCCAAAATTCAATACGGCGACTATTTTATGTAATTTTAGGTGCAGAGTCCAAAAATGAATACCAGAACATCCAAGATGGTGTCTCAATGTTCAAGATGGCGGTTAGTTTAGTTGGGGTAGATATCCGGAGTCATAAAATGATGACCGGAAAATCTAAAATGACGTTTCAAAATTTTGCGGCTTCATGACACTTGTTTGGTTTGAGTTTTGGATCGTTGTCTTATATTTTCTGAATATTGGATGTTATGCTAATATAAAATGTATCCATATTGAGTAGATTTAGCAAGCAGTTTTCATTTTGTATTTATGTCAATGTCATCTACATGTCGCTCGAGTTTTGTTGAAAGGATATTTCAAAGCACGAGAAAGGCACCATCACCGCTAGGTGGATTAATTAGGGTTTTTCTTATTGAAAAAAATACATTTCTTCATATATTTTTGGTAATTTGGCTAAAATTCAAGGAGATCGTCCCTAAAACTCGCTAATATCTTGAATTTCATCAATCTGACGCAACACCTGCATTCAGATGATCAAATGGTATTGTATGCAGCTTTTAATTTACGGAAAAAGATTTGAAATTGGTTGAACAAAACGCAAGATATTTGAATTTTAGCAAATTCCATACTATTAAAAGTTGTAAAACTCGATATTGAGCTAAAACTCAAAAAGTGCTCTACTTAAAAATTTTTGAAGCAAAGTTCCGAAATCAGTACTAAATTGTGCTTCAAAAATTTTGGTCGTTGACAGAAGTTCACGACTTTCGTTTTATTTTGTAAACTAGTGTAACCTAATAAACTTTAGCAAGCAAATAGGCTCAGACTATTTAAGAGACTATCGGTAGTGTTTCGCAACCGGTTCCGGGCCGGAAGTGACAGCAAACCCATGCATGCGATACCTCAAATCACGGCTTTTTAGGTAACATGATGAACAGTTGCAAGAAAATAGACGCAAGCCCTATCAGTGTGTTACGGAACTGATTACGGGTGTCCCGCCAGAAATGATCAAATGTAAAAGAGAACCAATACATGCGACATATCGATGACTTATTCAGTAACAAGATAAACGGTTAACCAACAAATAATCTCAGACCATATTTGGGAGAACCGGTAGTGTTCCAAAACTGGTGACAAGACGAGTAACGCGTCGGAAGTGGTAAAATATAGAAAGGAACTAAACCATAGCGGCGTTTTTGATAATCTGATGAACGGTCAACAAGAAAATAGTCTCAGGCCACGTAGCTCGGAATCGGTTGCGGGTGTGATTTGATAGAAGTGAACCAAAACCATGCATGCGATACATAAAATCGCGGCATTTTCAAAAATTTGCCGAACGGTTAGCAAGAAAATAGCCTCAAATCACATCAATTCCCGGCTTTTCAGGTCACGTGATGAACAGTTGACAAAAACATAGTCTAAGACCATATCTTAGACAACCGGAATAAGTTCCAGGTGTCCCGCCGGAAGTAGTCAAACGTAAAATTTAACCAAACCCATGCAAGCTGCACATCAAATAAAGGAATTATAAAGGTTAACAAAATAAATGTCAAAGCAATAAATCAAATTGTGGCTTTTTTGATAGCATGTAAACGTTGGGTAAGATTATAAATAAAGAAATGATCAAAGTCTTCATATATGCGAGAGAACGAAATCGTGACCAAAGCGATCTCTTCAAATCACACCATTTCATATTCCTGCGGTGTAAATGTATAGTAGGATGGATCAACGTTTTATATAAAAATATAATTTAATCGCATCAACCTTATACAGTTTTTCAATCTCCAATCTCCTTATGCTTCGAAAATTACTGCTCACAATTTGGGTGCGGCTGGTTGAGCCCTCACGCTTCTCATTGCGATTGAAATTTGAATGGAAAATCTACATTTTCTGCATTTTCCTCGTAGGAAGGTCAAATTTTACATGAATCGTGTTACCAATGATAATGAAATATAGCCTAAAGTGTGCTGAAATAAACATTGGCGAAGATCACAAAGTGATCTGTGATTGTGAATAAAGTTAACCTTCTTCAAGCAGAGCTGACGCTCACCCAGCTGCCGTAGTGGATGGAATGGGGTCACAATGACCCCAATACACGACTAGGGTTAAGGTGGTCAAGCAGTCAACTGAGAGGTCTGATCTTTTTCTGCTCTGTTTTGTTGTTGAACATAACATCGGAATATGTATCATCAATAAGTTTCGAAAATCGATGATGGCTTTGTTAAAATTGTTGCTAGTGTAAAGTGTTTTCAGGATTCAGGAACATTTTGGCTAACGTCGAAGAAAAGTTTATGAGTACATATTCGACGAGAAAGGCACTATCACCACTAGGTGGATTAATTTGGGTTTTTTTAAATTGATTTGCATGCTAACCGCTAATGAAATAAAGCCCAAGGAATGATTTTAGTAGATGCGACAAAGGCTTTGAAATATTGCTTGTTTGGAAAACTAAATACACTATGTAAGCATGCACTTTCTAATTTTTTGATTGGTTTCAAATAAACTGGGAACATTTTAATTTTCGAATGAAAAGAGAATTTTAGAGTTTTAACGATTGAAATTTGGGAATCGAAATACCTGCTTTTGGGAGAGCTCTTTGGGAATGTTTGGGAAATCAGTAGGTGGGTTCTGCTGAAGGGCTAGAACTTGTACTAGCTGGGCAAATCTATCGGAAATTCTGACAGACAACTTTGTTGTCTGGCGCGTAAGTCGGAATTTTTGAGACCCTCACGGGACCCTCCTTACAAGTGACACGGTGTACAATATTTAAAAGGTGATATCTTCCGGAAAACTTACAGTTTTTTGATGACGTAATTCAAATCGTCCAGAGGCGATCTAGTACTCCACATCAATTTGATCATATGAAAAACGATTAGAATGTCGTCGCATGTTTACATTCAAAATGTATGTTTACATAGGTTACTAGCCTGCCTTGTGATTTTTATGCCGTGGACAGTGACAGAGTGCAACTCTGGTCTCAAGGGGGTTCCAGCGGCATTTCAGGAAATCACAGAGCATTTAAGGCTGGTTTTAGGTCCGTTGCATAGAGTCCGTGGGTGTTTAAGGGGTTTTAGAGGCATTTCAGGAAGCTTCAGAGCATTTTCAAAGGGCGGCGTTACGGAGGAGTTTTCGAAAGTTTCAGAGCCTCTCAGGTGCGTTACATGGGGTCCGAGGGGTTTCAGGAGGATCTTGAATTCATTTCAGGAAGTTTCAGAGGATTTTTAGAGACCCCATCACAATACCTTTTGAAACGCCCCTGAAATGCCCTTAGATTGAAAAATGGTCCTTGAAACCCCCTGATATGGCCCTGACTTAAAATGCCTCGGAACGCTCCTGAAAACTCCGTTATTCTATTAAAACGCCCTTGAAATAATCATAATCAATTTGAAATGCCCCTGGCACCCCTTTGGACTCTATTAATAGGGTCCAGAAACCCCCCAGAAAATCCCTTTACTCCCAGTACTCCCTTTAATACCATCTCCTATTCCACTATAGATTTTGATCTGACCATGAAGTCAGAAATTCGTGGAATCCCAGATCAGCTCCGTTCGGAGCACTTTCCAAAAAAAAATTGCAGGCGAATTTGGTCATGTCAGTTGCGACAGAAGTTTTTTTCACAGACGGGTCAAAAACAAATGATTCCACTGGATTTAGTGTATTTAATGAGCTCCTTAAACTTCAAAGTCCTTGCTCAGCATATGTCTCAGAACTTGTTAGAGCTAATCGCCTCTTTTCCTTCTGATCAATATTTCATTTTTACGGTTAGTCTCAATTCAATTAAGGTGATTAGCTCAATGAGCCTGTTGAAGCACTCTCCGTCTTTATTGAGCGAAATACGATCAATTCTGAGTGCTTTATCGTATCAAGCATATAATATCACCTTGGCTTGGCCATCAACACATTGCTCGATTCTGGGCAATGAGAAAGTGGACTCACTCGCAAGAATGGGCGCTATGGAAAGCGATATTTACATATCTTTACGGGGACTGACTGGATCTATGGAAACTTGGTATTTTGTTTCGGCTTTCAGTTACAGAAAAAGCGTTGATTATTCTAAATCGTTGCCTACATTTCGATCCTATGGTTGGGATCTTTTTTTTTTTTTTTCCAAATAGTTTATTTATGGCTCGATCGTTTACCTAAAAACTTAACAGAGCCGACATCTTGTCGAATAGTTACAAAAAATATTCAAAAGATTACATACATATTAATAAAATTGCATTCGGGTGCACTTCTTTCTCGGTCGCGGCACGGAACCAGAGCTTGAACCACCACCAGAAGCTGCGAATTGAGCCCGTCGCTGAGCCACCCTAGCGTTTGCCGATGTATCCTGGCTTTTGTTGACCTCCACTTTATATGTGTCTTCTTTCCGATTCATCACATTCCTAGCTGTAGGCATGTTATTGCTTCCATTCGGTTGCACCTGATCCACATCCAAAATGTCCGCGTTTTGGACGATGATTTCTTCCTCCAGAACTTCTATTATATCGTCCTGCACAGTGTCTTGCGAATCCATATCCACTGGTACAACGACCTCTCCAGACACTATCCCAGCGTACGTAAGTTTCTGCGTGTTTTCCCGAACTTGTCGTTGAGGGCAAGAGTCCCTCCGATGCCCTTCCGCTTGACATAAGAAGCACGTCTCCTTCAGGCCTTCATAGTAAAGCCTCCCTTTTCGGTTACAAACGTCGATCCATGACGGGATTTTTGTTGCAACCTCCATGAAGACACCACGAACTCCGTTGTGCAAATGATCGAGGCCAAGCCCCGCGGGGAACTTCTCTCGAACCACGCGTTGCACTTTCCCAAATTTTTCCAGTTCGGAAGACAAGCTCTTATCCGTTATCTCCGGCGGCAAATCGAACACACGAATGTATTGCATATTGACGCCCGCAATTGTCATCCGGACTTCTATTGATTGCCCGTTTGAATAGGCGAATCTTCTAGCCTCCGTGTTCTTCCGCAACGATTCGTCCATGGCATCCCGCGACACGAACTTCACGAACAAAGAACGATCGTGTGCCGTTTTATATGCAGTTTCCATCTGCCGCAAGTCAGTGTTCAGCGTCTTCAAAAACGCAGCAATTTCCGCCCAGGACGGCCTTGGGCTACCCGGCGGGAAGCGAAACTGCACCGTATTAACGAACGTTTCGTTCATTTCAATCATTTTTGGTGCTTTTCTACGACACCACCAACGAACGACGGTATGATCGACCGACACACAAAGCAAAGCGATACGCGATATTCAATGCCTAGCAGCGCAAGCCGGAGGCAAAAAAAAACTACCTGAGCAAAGAGCACAATCCGTCTGCATCGAACAACAGCAGCGACAGAACTGATGATTTGTTGGGATCTTCATCAGGGCCTGTTTATTGTGTAAAAGAGGGGTTTTTTTTCTGTAGGGTAAGTTATCACTGCGACCAATTTTCTGATCTTTTGTGATACATCACCTTTAATCTATGTAACCACACTTGTGAAGATCGTGTTGATCACACGGTGGAATGTCGTTTGCATTGGGTTCGGCACCGCACGTGTAACACTGTGATTAGGAAATTATTGATTAAAGGAGATTTGAGAAGCAAATTTCGATCATACTTAGACCAACCAGCACCCTGGTTGAGATGGTGGGTGGGTGGTCGGTACGTTTTTAACCGTTCGAGTCGCAACCAGTGTTGAAAAATTCATTTCGTCATATCTAAATTCAATCGCACACAGCTCGTTTTAGAAGCTGAACCTGAGAATATGGTATATGAAAAACTTGTGCGGCTAGACCAGTTCTGCTAGAAAGTCACGGATAAACCGATATTTTTCAAATATTTAAGGTAAATGTCACGAACCACCTTTGAAAAATGCTAAATGATATTCACCGTGAATATCATTTGGCATTTTTCAAAGGAAGCCCATGACATTTACGTTAAATATTCGAAAAATAGCGGTTTTTTCGTGACTTTCTAGCAGAACTGGCCTAGCTGCACAAGTCTTTCATATACCATATTCTCAGGTTCAGCCTCCAAAATGAGCTGTAGGTGATTGAATTTAAATATGACGAAATGAATTTTTCAGCACTGGTCGCAACACTTGGCACTTTGGGAACACTTCTGTTCTTGTTCGTCAGATTGGGGTTACTGTGGGGTGTTTATAGTATATAAACACCCCACAATAACCCCAATCTGGCGAACAAGAGCAGAAGTGTTCTCAGCTTACCGAGTTCAAAAATCTTGTAAACTAGTGTTACCTGGGACCCATCTCATCGGGGAATTTCATCTCAATCCAACGCAAATTCAACTTCTTCACAAATTCCATCGATGTGCAAAGCGTTGCTGATTTGAGTAAGTAACACGTGATTGATGGATATATATCAAATCATTGCGAAATGCATAGCATTGATCGATAAACTTTTTGACTGATGAATGAGACAGAAACTATTTCACAACTTCACGATTTGCTCATTGCTAACTAATTTTGCACATCATTCCTAAATTATCGTCAATCATCAATCAATCCTAACCTGAAGCGATGCAATCAATCGTCACTGGCAACAAAGAATGAAGCCGGTTTAGAAATATTATTGGTGCATTTAAAACTGCATTACAAACTAATCGCACACTGTTCTATTTGGCCTAGATTTAATAACAAATTCGTAGCTGAGGGTTCCACATGGTTGAATCGGTTAGTACGCAGCTATTCCACCATGCAGAGGATCCGATTCCCGGTACCGTCTATGGTATTTTTCGTATTGAATGTTTCCTTAACTTCTTTGGGTGTAAAGTATCATCGTGAGATGCGTACGAATGCAAAATGGAAACTCATAGAAGACTAAGCTAAGAATCAGGTTTTGTCCCAGATGGTACCTCACGCCACAAGGAAAAAGAAGAAGAACCCGAGGGTAAGCAGGCGGCACGCGCTCCTGTGGAAACTAATTTACCGCCAGTTGTACGAATCTGTCACGCGGAATCGACCGAATAAATCTATCTCTCCTCATTTGTGATTAATGGGATGCGATAAAGCCAGTCAGTGTCCCGTCTCGCCCGAGTCAGACATCCAACCAGCCAACCAGCCAACCATACCAGCTGTTGGTGAAATCTGCGATCCCAATAGGAATCCAATTTCATAGTTCATAACTACTCAACGACCCAAATTTGTCGCGTAGGAGTTAGGAGACAGCAACTTTGGGCGAAACTTGTTCAACAGATTGCAACCGGATCAAGAATAAAATCACACACTCTAAGAATGTGGTTCAGGAACACTTCATGGTATCTCAGGGAAGATTTTGGGGTTTCATGAGGGTTTCAATAGTTTCAATGGGAATTTGGGGGTTTGAAGAACGTTCAGAGATGTTTCTAAGAGTTTGTGGAGGTTTCCGGATGGTTTCAGTAAATTGTAAGGGGTGTTCTACAGGGGGTTTCAAAGTTTCTCCATTCTCCTGAAGTTGAATTGGAGAGATGTTTGAAAACTGTCCATGTGTTTAATAATTTCAACCTCGAAATAAACCTTGAAACTCCCACGAGAAACACGTCGTCCCCGTCAAACCACTATCACTGACAAAATGTTGTTCCTGATAATCCAAGTTACTACTAGCTAAGCTCTCATCACGCTCTGTGATTCCTAGTCCTAGGCTTGGCTTGGTGGTACCAAGAGGGCCGCGGGGCTGATGTCTGATATGGTTTGATGTTTTATTAATTGTTGATGAATATTCAGCCGAGATGGGCTGAGAGAGTTCGTACTTCGTGGTGAGTTCAACCGCCTCTGACCAGGCAGGGGGAGCGGGTGAGAAACCCAGTGCAAAACTAAAATTGCCATTTGATCCCCTGAGAGGAGGGGGCGCGTGGGCGCGATAAGTGCCCCAATCGGGGTTGTGATGGGAGGATTAACTCCCGTGTGGAAGTCAAATGGCGACCCTGCTGCGATGGTGTACGTACGAACGTAATCCCATCAAGAGCGACCGAGGCCATTGTTGAGGGTTTCTTTTGTTTCGGAAGGTCATTAACAATGGGAAACTGGCGGCGGCATTGTTAATGAACAACACGTTCGCCCACTTCCCCTTGTGGAAGACGTTGCCCTGCTCCAGGGGGAGATGCGATGACCGAAGTTCAGCTGGGAGCACCCACCCACGCTTTCGTCAGTTCTTCTAATACGTTGATAAATTATTCCGCTTTATTGGAGCATTGAGCCTCCGCTGGCTGGCTGAATGGCTGGTGTTACGAGATGCCAGCCGGAATGAAAATACCATAAAACAGCGTATGGTTGAATGCCTAATTTATGATATTTATTCCGGGAGAGGACGTGCTGTGGAGTTTTGATGTGGGTCTCTCCCTCGCGAGCCCAAAAGTGCCATAATGAAGCTTATTTGTTTACCCGGGTCTATGAGTCTACGCGTTTACTAAGGATAAATAAAGCAGAAGGAGTTGGATTGGAATTGAGATGTTTTTCAAATACTGACTTCTTGTCCGTACGGGTGATTTCTTTACTCAAATGAACTCCTTCAAAAGAGCTTGTATAAGAGAAAAACCCAAATTAATCCACCTAGTGGTGATAGTGCCTTTCTCGTCGAATATGTACTCATAAACTTTTCTTCGACGTTAGCCAAAATGTTCCTGAATCCTGAAAACACTTTACACTAGCAACAATTTTAACAAAGCCATCATCGATTTTCGAAACTTATTGATGATACATATTCCGATGTTATGTTCAACAACAAAACAGAGCAGAAAAAGATCAGACCTCTCAGTTGACTGCTTGACCACCTTAACCCTAGTCGTGTATTGGGGTCATTGTGACCCCATTCCATCCACTACGGCAGCTGGGTGAGCGTCAGCTCTGCTTGAAGAAGGTTAACTTTATTCACAATCACAGATCACTTTGTGATCTTCGCCAATGTTTATTTCAGCACACTTTAGGCTATATTTTATTATCATTGGTAACACGATTCATGTAAAATTTGACCTTCCTACGAGGAAAATGCAGAAAATGTAGATTTTCCATTCAAATTTCAATCGCAATGAGAAGCGTGAGGGCTCAACCAGCCGCACCCAAATTGTGAGCAGTAATTTTCGAAGCATAAGGAGATTGGAGATTGAAAAACTGTATAAGGTTGATGCGATTAAATTATATTTTTATATAAAACGTTGATCCATCCTACTATACATTTACACCGCAGGAATATGAAATGGTGTGATTTGAAGAGATCGCTTTGGTCACGATTTCGTTCTCTCGCATATATGAAGACTTTGATCATTTCTTTATTTATAATCTTACCCAACGTTTACATGCTATCAAAAAAGCCACAATTTGATTTATTGCTTTGACATTTATTTTGTTAACCTTTATAATTCCTTTATTTGATGTGCAGCTTGCATGGGTTTGGTTAAATTTTACGTTTGACTACTTCCGGTGGGACACCTGGAACTTATTCCGGTTGTCTAAGATATGGTCTTAGACTATGTTTTTGTCAACTGTTCATCACGTGACCTGAAAAGCCGGGAATTGATGTGATTTGAGGCTATTTTCTTGCTAACCGTTCGGCAAATTTTTGAAAATGCCGCGATTTTATGTATCGCATGCATGGTTTTGGTTCACTTCTATCAAATCACACCCGCAACCGATTCCGAGCTACTGTGGCCTGAGACTATTTTCTTGTTGACCGTTCATCAGATTATCAAAAACGCCGCTATGGTTTAGTTCCTTTCTATATTTTACCACTTCCGACGCGTTACTCGTCTTGTCACCAGTTTTGGAACACTACCGGTTCTCCCAAATATGGTCTGAGATTATTTGTTGGTTAACCGTTTATCTTGTTACTGAATAAGTCATCGATATGTCGCATGTATTGGTTCTCTTTTACATTTGATCATTTCTGGCGGGACACCCGTAATCAGTTCCGTAACACACTGATAGGGCTTGCGTCTATTTTCTTGCAACTGTTCATCATGTTACCTAAAAAGCCGTGATTTGAGGTATCGCATGCATGGGTTTGCTGTCACTTCCGGCCCGGAACCGGTTGCGAAACACTACCGATAGTCTCTTAAATAGTCTGAGCCTATTTGCTTGCTAAAGTTTATTAGGTTACACTAGTTTACAAAATAAAACGAAAGTCGTGAACTTCTGTCAACGACCAAAATTTTTGAAGCACAATTTAGTACTGATTTCGGAACTTTGCTTCAAAAATTTTTAAGTAGAGCACTTTTTGAGTTTTAGCTCAATATCGAGTTTTACAACTTTTAATAGCATGGAATTTGCTAAAATTCAAATATCTTGCGTTTTGTTCAACCAATTTCAAATCTTTTTCCGTAAATTAAAAGCTGCATACAATACCATTTGATCATCTGAATGCAGGTGTTGCGTCAGATTGATGAAATTCAAGATATTAGCGAGTTTTAGGGACGATCTCCTTGAATTTTAGCCAAATTTCCAAAAATATATGAAGAAATGTATTTTTTTTTCAATAAGAAAAAAACAATCTAAAAACTCTTTCTCAACGTTAATTTGACATATCATATGTGGGCGAGTTACAGTAAAAAATTCAGCTCAATCGTAGCATTGATTACGGAGAATGAGATGTGTGAAGTGAGCGACGTTGCTTAAAAATAGAACAAAAATCGATGTCAAATCATCAACCTTGTATGGAAAGTCGAAAAAATTTCCGCTCTACTGTAATTTTTTTCCTTCGCGTTTTCGAACTCAGGGCATGATTCTACACCAAAAATGATCATCAGCTTACCGATTTCAAAAATGCTGTAAACTAGTGTTATCATAAAAGCCATGGATTTGGTTCAATTTTATATTTAGCCGCTTTCGGAGGGAACTAGTTTCGGCACTACTGACAGTCCATAATGTGGTCTTAGCCTACTTCCTCAATAACCGGTCATCAAGTTGTCGAAAAAGCCGTGATTTGATTTGCCGCTTGCAAGAGTTTTGTCAACTTTTATATACGGCCACTTCCGGCAGAACACTCGGAACCGGTTCTGAAACACTACCGGTTCATATAAGGTCTGAGACTGTTTTCTTGCTAACTGCTCACCAGGTTATCGAAAATGCCGTAGTTTGATGTGCCGCATGCATGGGTTTGGATCACTTTTATATATAACCACTTCCAGCGGGACATCCGGAACCGGTTCCGATACACTGCCGGTTCAGATATGGTCTGAGTCTTTTTTTATGCCAACCTTTCATTGGGTTATCAAAAAAGTCGCGCTTTGATATATCGCATGCATGAATTTGGTTCACTTTCATATTTGGCCACTTCCTGCGGGACTCCCGGAACCGGTTCCGAAACACTACCGGTTCAGATACGGTCTGAGACTGTTTTCTTGCTGACTGTTCATCAGGTTATCCAAAATGCCGCAATTTGATGTGTCGCATGCATGGATTTGATTCACTTCTATATTTGGCCATTTCCGGCGGGACTCCCGGAACCGGTTCCGGAACACTACCGGTTCAGATACGGTCTGAGACTGTTTTCTTGCTGACTGTTCATCAGGTTATCCAAAATGCCGCAATTTGATGTGTCGCATGCATGGATTTGGTTCACTTTTATATTTGGCCACTTCCGGCGGGACTCCCGGAACTGGTTCCGGAACACTACAAGTTCAGATATGGTCTGAGACTGTTTTCTTGCTGATTGGTCATCAGGTCATCCAAAATGCCGCAATTTGATGTGCCGCATGCATGGATTTGGTTCACTTTTATATTTGGTCACTTCCGGTGGGACTCCCGGAACCGGTTCCGGAACACTACCGGTTCAGATATGGTCTAAGACTGTTTTCTTGCTGACTGTTCATCAGGTTATCCTAATTGCCGCAGTTTGATGTGTCGCATGTATATGTTTGTTACATTTTTATGTATGACCCCTTCCAAGGGTACTGGTCCGGAACACGTAAATGGCCATAACTCCGGAACGGCTGGACCGATCCGAACCATTTTCAATAGGAAACAATGGGACCAGATTCCGCGTCGAATGAACCGTCGGTCATTAAAATCGGTTGAGGTTTACTGCCAAAAAGTGATGTGAGTTTATTTGTACACACACATACACACACACACACATACACACACACACACATACACACACACAGACATCACCTCAATTCGTCGAGCTGAGTTGATTGGTATATGTGACTTGACCCTCCGAGCCTTCTATCAAAAAGTCGTTTTGGAGTGAACATATAGCCTTTCCAGTACACTTAGTGTACGAGAAAGGCAAAAATCAATCGTGAGTAAAATATTCCTCTGCTTTTCCTTTGACAATATCAGTTTCTTATTTCCAGCCCTATCATGTTAAGCAGAACACCTTTCATTAGTGATTGGATTTGATGACAGTTTTTCTTGGTGCTGAGTTTGAGAACCACCAAGAGCTTCCTTGAGTAAAGGACATCGGATCCACCTGCGCAATCAGTCAGGGACGTTCTGAAGCCCTTGTGTATCCCACCTGGAAAATCCCTAAAACGTTTTGAAATGCTTCTGAACTCCGCTGAGCTGACACGAGAGCCTATGAAGCAGCTTAAAACAGGCCCGTGCACAAGGGAGGGATCTTATGGGTAAACCCCTCCCATTGTCGATGCTCCATACACTAGGCGCCCATTCACCCTTTTCCAAAATTGGGAAAAGCCCCTCCCTTGCCACGTTTTCTGTGCACGGGCCTGCCTTGAAATATCTCTTGAACATCTTGAAACTCTCTGAAACGCATTAGAACATCTTGAAACGCTTCTGGAACCACACTTGAAACCCTCTTGAAGTTTACCTGAAATCTTGTACCAACTTTTCGAACTATTCAGCTTAGGCACCTTTCATAAACCACGTAAACTTTTGGTGGGGAAGGGGGGGGGTGGGGGGGGGTCTGGCCAAAGTCTACGCTCCATACAAATTTCAAATTTTTTGAATGGACAAATGTCTACGAGGGGGGAGGGGGGTCTGAGATGGCCAAATTTTGGTCTACGTGGTTTATGAACAGCCCTTTAGCATACCCTCATCGAGTAAACGTAATCAGTTTTGTATCTCTTTACCCGACTTATTCCCCTAATTATGCTTATCTTTTGACAGACACGTGCATTGCATATCGACTGCTGCAAGCCTTTCTGAGTGTCCTGAGAAGCTATACCACCCCTTCAAGCACCTATAAACCTCCTAAAACCCCTCTAAAACATTCTAAACAGGCCTTAAACGCCTCGAAACGCCTCTGGAAACCCCGTTTAATTAACCTGGGAGCCTATGAAACCCTGTATCACCCCTCTGAAACTTCGTTAAACTGCTTCTGAAACCTTCCGAAGCACCCTGAAACGTCTTGGAACGTACTGAATTGCTTCCGAAACCGCTTCAAACCCCCCTGAAGCTCGAAGCCCTGATTTGAAACCTCCTAAAACGCCCTGAAATGCCATCAAATGTCTTGAACTGCCTATGAACACTTCTGAAACTATTCCTGAAAGCCCCCGTGAAGTTCACATTAAAGCAAATGAAATTCCTATACATCTCTTGAAACCTCCTAAACATCCTGAAACTCCTTGAAATGCCCTAAAGTCCCTCTAATACCTTCTCAACCTTTCTGAAACCTACTGGAACGTCTTGATGCGCCCTGGAAAATCTTGAAACGCTTCTGAAATATCCTGAAACTTATGGGAGAGCCCATCTTCCGAAACGCCCTGAAACGACATGAAATGCCCTGAAACACCTTGAAACGCTGTTGAAATGCCAGTGAAGTTCTCCTGGGAGCTCAATAGAACCCAAAATACCACTAAAACCTCATAAAAGCCCTGAAGCGCCTTGAAACACATTGAAATGCTTCTGAAACACCCCCTGAATAACTCTCAAAGTTCACTTTGGACCCTATGAAGCCTCCTAAAACATCTCTGTAACCTCCTAAAACGCCTCTGATTCTCCCGCTTTGAAACATCTCTGAACACTTTGTTTAAACGCCCCCTGACCCCCCTTCTCCTGTAAGTCTCGTTAAGTTCAACTGAGGGCATATGAAGCCCCTAAACCCTTTAGAAACTTCCTGAATCAACCTGGTATGCCCAAAAGCCTAATTAAAACCTCTTAAAACCCCTTGAAATGCCTTGAAACCCCCGTGAAGTTCTCTTGGGAGCCTATGCAGTCTAAAACCCATCTAAAACTTTATAAAATGATTTGAAACTCATTGAACTACCTCTTAAACCTCTCTGAAACTCCGTATAACTCAGCTCATTTGAGCACCTATGAAGTTTCCAAAACTCCCTGAACTACCCTAAAACGCCTTGAAATGCATTAAAAAGACTGTAAACTTTTTAAATTTTCTCAAGATGCTACAAACTTCTTTTAAGTTCTCCTGAAACCCTCTAAAACCCCCTGGAACCATTCTAATCCCTGTCTAGCGCCTTGTAACACCTTTAAACATCTTCGAAGTATCCCTTGAATTGCCTAAAAATCCCTCTGAAATTCTCAGAAACCTCCTGCAACTAACTGAAATACCTTGGAATGCTATGAAACCCCTCTAAATCCTCCTAAAATTCCATTGAACCTTAATTCCTGAAACACGTTCCTACCTTGATACCTTGATACCTTGTTGGCTACAAAGTAACTTTACTCCAATGCCGAGCGTATAGTAGAGCTCCATCTTCGTCGGTCTTGGGCGATGTTCCTCCAGTTTCCCCGAACGTGTAGGGATCGTAGATCTTCTTCAACCGCGTGCAGCCAGCGAGTTCGCGGCCGCCCACGAAGTCGCCTACCTCTACCGGGTTCTCTGCTGAATATTGTTTTCGCTATTCTTTCTTCCGACATTCGCACTACGTGTCCAGCCCACTGAAGTCTGCCGTATTTTATACGTTTCACAATATTCGCATCTTCGTACACTTGGTACAACTCGTGATTCATGCGTCTGCGCCACACTCCATTTTCTTGTTTCCCACCGAGAATTGTCCGCAGCACTTTGCGCTCAAAAACTCCAAAAGCTTTTCGGTCTACCTCCTTTAACGTCCACGCTTCGTGACCGTAGAGGGCAACCGGAAGAATCAGCGTCTTATACAGAGCGAATTTTGTTTGCGTTTGCAAGTTACGGGACCTAAGCTGGCTACGCAATCCGTAAAAGGCCCTATTCGCAGCTGCAATACGCCTTTTCACTTCACGGGAAACGTCATTGTCACATGTCACAAGTGTTCCAAGATAAACAAATTCTTCAACAACTTCAAACACTTCCCCATCAATCACTACCTCAGCACTAACACCAATAGGCCTGCTTCTGTCTCTACCCGCTATCATGTACTTCGTCTTGGTAGAGTTAATCGTCAAGCCTATCCTCGCCGTCTCTCTCTTCAGAGGAGCATAAGCTTCCTCCACTGCCCTACGATCGATGCCGATGAGATCAATATCGTCCGCAAAACCGAGGAGCATGTGCGACCGTGTGATGATAGAGCCATTCCTCTGCACGCCTGACCTCCTAATCGCTCCTTCGAGTGCAATGTTGAACAATAAATTTGAAAGAGCATCCCCCTGCTTCAATCCATCCAAGGTCACAAACGACGTAGACACTTCGTCCGCGATCCGAATACTTGATTTTGATCCATCCAGCGTTGCGCGTATCAGCCTAATTAGTTTCGCCGGAAAACCATGTTCTGACATTATCTGCCAAAGCTCATTTCTTTTCACTGAATCGTACGCTGCTTTAAAATCAATGAACAGATTGTGAGTCTGCAAGTTATATTCCCGAAATTTATCTAGGATCGTCCGCAGGGTAAACATTTGATCCGTCGTTGATCGGCCCTCACGAAAACCAGCCTGGTATTCGCCGACGAAAGACTCCTCAAGAGGTCGCAGTCTGTTGAACAGGACACGCGACAGTATCTTATACGCCGAATTTAAAAGGGTAATCCCTCTGTAATTGGCACACTCCAGTCTGTGCCCTTTCTTGTAGATTGGGCATATGAGGCCATCCAACCAACTGGTGGGCAATTCTTCATCCTCCCAAATCTTTATAATAATCTGATGGATTGATTGATGTAGCTGCTCGCTTCCGTGCTTAAGAAGTTCGACCGGGATCTCGTCCTTCCCAGCAGCCTTGCTGTTTTTCAGCTCCTTAAGGGCCTTTTTAACCTCATCCAGTGTTGGTGGTTCCACTGCTTGACTGTCATCCATAATGTTAATCCTGTTCCTGGGTGCTCCTTCGCTGCTACCATTCAACAAATCTTCGAAGTGCTCCTTCCACCTGGCTGCCACCATTGTTTTGTCTGTCAGCAAATTTCCTTCCCGGTCATTGCACATGGCGGGCACTGGCGCAGTCTTGTGCCGCGCGCCATTGACAGTTGCATAAAATCTCCGCATATCGTTCCTGTCCATACTTTCCTGCGCTTCAGCAATAACACTCTCTTCGTGTTGCCGTTTTTTTCTGCGGTGGATTCGTTTCTCTTCTGCTCTTGCAACCCTGTACCGCTCTCTGTTCTGCCGGGTACCGGCCACTAGCATTCGACTTCTGGCGGCATTCTTTTCGTTCGTCGCTCGTTGGCAGTCCTCGTCAAACCAACCATTACGTTGGCGTCGCTGAGCGGTACCAATCACCTCTTGCGCTGTTGTTGTCACTGCTTCGTGGATACTTCCCCATAAGCTGTTGACATCTCCAGATCCGTTGGTCTCTCCTATCCTCTCGTCTAGCTTCTGATGGTACTGTGCAGCAACCCCTTCGGCTGACAAGCGCTGGATATTGAAACGCATCGTCCTGTTGTTTCTTGAACTCGTGACGCTGGATAATCGCGCCCGAATTTTAGCGGCTACAAGATAATGATCCGAGTCGATGTTCGGGCCTCTGTAGGACCTCACATCTATGACGTCCGAGAAATGTCGCCCGTCGACCAGCACGTGGTCTATCTGGGAGCAAGTGTCACCACTCGGGTGTCGCCAGGTGTGTTTTCGGATATTCTTACGTGCGAAGTAGGTACTGCTGATTGTCATCCCTCTAGCAGCAGCGAATGTCACAAGGCGCAGACCATTATCGTTGGTAACAGAATGAAGGCTTTCCGTTCCAATGACAGGCCGAAAGAAACTTTCTCTGCCGATCTGCGCATTTGCATCTCCGATGACTATTTTGACATCTTGTTTTGGGCACTCTCCGTAGGCCTTATCAAGGCTCTCATAGAACTCATCCTTCATGTCATCGGGTTTGTCGTTCGTTGGCGCATAGATGCTGAAACACGTTCATAACTTTGAAATTCCTTAAAAACTCCCTTGAAGTTCTCCTTCACGACCCCAAAGCCTCTTGAAACACCCGGGAACATCTCTGAAACCCCCTAAAACTCTTCAATGCATATAAATCGTCATGAAAGACATCTCAATATCTCCTGAAACATTTTAAAAGCCCTTTAATTCCATTTGACACCCAACAAGGGCTCCTTATACAGTATACTAGCCACTTACCCTCCTTACAACGCCCTGAAACCTGTTCCCTGTGTGTTTTCCGACTGTTATCTGTCCGTTCTCGGTCTGTCCTGTCTGTCCTGTCTGTCCTGTCTGTCCTGTCTGTCCTGTCTGTCCTGTCTGTCCTGTCTGTCCTGTCTGTCCTGTCTGTCCTGTCTGTCCTGTCTGTCCTGTCTGTCCTGTCTGTCCTGTCTGTCCTGTCTGTCCTGTCTGTCCTGTCTGTCCTGTCTGTCCTGTCTGTCCTGTCTGTCCTGTCTGTCCTGTCTGTCCTGTCTGTCCTGTCTGTCCTGTCTGTCCTGTCTGTCCTGTCTGTCCTGTCTGTCCTGTATGTCCTGTCTGTCCTGTCTGTCCTGTCTGTCCTGTCTGTCCTGTCTGTCCTGTCTGTCCTGTCTGTCCTGTCTGTCCTGTCTGTCCTGTCTGTCCTGTCTGTCCTGTCTGTCCTGTCTGTCCTGTCTGTCCTGTCTGTCCTGTCTGTCCTGTCTGTCCTGTCTGTCCTGTCTGTCCTGTCTGTCCTGTCTGTCCTGTCTGTCCTGTCTGTCCTGTCTGTCCTGTCTGTCCTGTCTGTCCTGTCTGTCCTGTCTGTCCTGTCTGTCCTGTCTGTCCTGTCTGTCCTGTCTGTCCTGTCTGTCCTGTCTGTCCTGTCTGTCCTGTCTGTCCTGTCTGTCCTGTCTGTCCTGTCTGTCCTGTCTGTCCTGTCTGTCCTGTCTGTCCTGTCTGTCCTGTCTGTCCTGTCTGTCCTGTCTGTCCTGTCTGTCCTGTCTGTCCTGTCTGTCCTGTCTGTCCTGTCTGTCCTGTCTGTCCTGTCTGTCCTGTCTGTCCTGTCTGTCCTGTCTGTCCTGTCTGTCCTGTCTGTCCTGTCTGTCCTGTCTGTCCTGTCTGTCCTGTCTGTCCTGTCTGTCCTGTCTGTCCTGTCTGTCCTGTCTGTCCTGTCTGTCCTGTCTGTCCTGTCTGTCCTGTCTGTCCTGTCTGTCCTGTCTGTCCTGTCTGTCCTGTCTGTCCTGTCTGTCCTGTCTGTCCTGTCTGTCCTGTCTGTCCTGTCAGTCCTGTCAGTCCTGTCTGTCCTGTCTGTCCTGTCTGTCCTGTCTGTCCTGTCTGTCCTGTCTGTCCTGTCTGTCCTGTCTGTCCTGTCTGTCCTGTCTGTCCTGTCTGTCCTGTCTGTCCTGTCTGTCCTGTCTGTCCTGTCTGTCCTGTCTGTCCTGTCTGTCCTGTCTGTCCTGTCTGTCCTGTCTGTCCTGTCTGTCCTGTCTGTCCTGTCTGTCCTGTCTGTCCTGTCTGTCCTGTCTGTCCTGTCTGTCCTGTCTGTCCTGTCTGTCCTGTCTGTCCTGTCTGTCCTGTCTGTCCTGTCTGTCCTGTCTGTCCTGTCTGTCCTGTCTGTCCTGTCTGTCCTGTCTGTCCTGTCTGTCCTGTCTGTCCTGTCTGTCCTGTCTGTCCTGTCTGTCCTGTCTGTCCTGTCTGTCCTGTCTGTCCTGTCTGTCCTATCTGTCCTGTCTGTCCTGTCTGTCCTGTCTGTCTCCGTTTGTTCACAGCCTCTTCTCCGTCTGTTCTCCGTCTGTTCTTCTTTTGTTCTCCGTCTGTTCTCCGTCTGCTCTCCGTATGCTCTCCGTCTGCTCTCCATCTGCTCTCCGTCTGCTCTCCGTCTGCTCTCTGTCTGCTCTCCGTCTGTTCTCCGTCTGTTCTCCGTCTCTTCGCTGTCTGTTCTCTGTCTGTCTCTGTATGTTCTCCGTCTGGTGTATGTCTGTTCTCTGTATGTTCTCTGTCTGTTCTCCGTCAGTTCTCCGTCTGTTCTCCGCCTGTTCTCCGTCTGTTCTCTGTCTGATCTCCGTCTGTTCTGCGTCTGTTCTCCGTATGTTCTCCGTCTGTTCTCCGACTGTTCTCCGTCTGCTCTCCGTCTGTTCACCGTCTGCTCTCCGTCTGCTCTTTGTCTGCTCTCCGTCTATTCTCCGTCTGTTCTCCGCAGTTCTCCGTCTGTTCTCCGTTTGTTCTCCGTCTGTTCTCCGTCTGTTCACCGTATGCTCACCGTCTGCTCTCCGTAAGCTCTCCGTCTGTTCTCCGTCTGTTCTCCGTCTGTTCTCCGTCTGTTCTCCGTCTGTTCTCCGTCTGTTGTCCATCTGCTGTCCGTCTGCTCTCCGTCTGCTCTCCGTCTGTTCTCCGTCTGTTTTCCGTCTGTTCTCTGTCTGTTCTCCGTCTGCTCTCCGTTTGCTCTCCGTCTGCTCTCCGTCCGCTCTCCGTCTGCTCTCCGTCTGTTATCCGTCTGTTCTCCATCTGTTCTTCGTCTGTTCTCCATCTGCTCTCTATCTGTTCTCCATCTGTTCTCCGTCTGTTCTCCGTCTGTTCTCCGTCTGCTCTCCGGCTGTTCTCTGTATATTCTCCGTCTGTTCTCCATCTGTTATCTCTCTGTTATCTGTTTGTTCTCCGTTTGTTCTTCGCTGTCTATTCTCTGTCTGTCTCTGTCCGTTCTCTGTCTGATCTCCGTCTGGTGTATGTCTGTGTTCTGTATGTTCCCTTTCTGTTCTCTGTCTGTTATCTGTCTGTTCTCTGTCTGTTCTCTGTCTGTTCTCTGTCTATTCTCTGTCTGTTCTCTGTCTGTTCTTTGTCTGTTCTCTGTTTGTTCTCTGTCTGTTCTCTGTCTGTTCTCTGTCTGTTCTCTGTCTGTTCTCTGTCTGTTCTCTGTCTGTTCTCTATCTGTTCTCTGTCTGTTCTCTGGCTGTTCTCTGTCTGTTCTCTGTCTGTTCTCTGTCTGTTCTCTGTCTATTCTCTGCCTGTTCTCTGCCTGTACTCTGTCTGCTTTCTTTTTTATCACTGCCTGTTCTCTGTCTACCATCTGTATGTTCTCTGCCTGTTTACTGTTTGTTCTCTGTCTGTTATCTATCCGTTCTCTGTCTGCTCTCGGTCTGTTTCCTGCTAGGTTCCCTGTCTGTTTTCTGTTTCTTCAAAAGCTTATGAGTTTTCTGAAGAATGTTTAATTCCCCAATAGATAATTACTCAAACAATCATTTGCAATCTCTCGATCTGCGCAGATTGCTTCGACACCGGGGCCATTGTGTATCGCACCGTTGCTGGTTGTTGCTGTTTGGGACTGCCAGTACCACTCTACTCCGGTCGAGTGTTATCTCATTCTTGAATTGAAATTAATTTGCATGCTAATGCAGTGGTTTTTGCTTGCCTTTGCATCCACAGCATCCTGAACCGCCGTCCGGTGTCCACTCCATTGGGAGAAGATTCCCATGAAAAAAAGGTGCCAAAGTGGAGGGGATTTGTTCAAGTCCGAGATTGTTTTTTTTTTCTTTTTTTTCATCCTGTGAAGCGCTTAGGTTAGACTATGATACCAATCACTGATACTGTGTTGTGGGATAGCACTGTGCTGGCTGCTGAGCTGCGGTGGAAAGTGTTTCGAGCAGCGGCGAATTGAAAAGAGAGTCCAGATTAGAAGTTTTCTCCGTTCTTTATTGAATAAATTGAAAGGAGTCATCAGGATCGGGTCCCTTGTTAATAAGGTTTAAGGTCACCACCACTCGTCGGAGTGGCGAGTGCCATAATGGGGACATAAATTCTCGAAGAAGTTTTTGGCAAATGCTTAATTGAGTGCTTCAGAGAAGGGATTTAATTAAACTTATCAACGAGAATAAAAAGGGAGAAAAGGGGAGTCTCACCCTTAGGCGTTCAAAGATCACTAAAAATCTATTGTTTATTTTAATTACAAACTGTTGCTAATTCGGAAGGAAGGCTCATCTATCTAAAAAAAAATCAACCAAATGGCTTTAGAAAGTAACGTTGAATCGAACATCCCTACTTGTAGAAGCAAACAACGATGACATCGAAGAAACAGCATCAAACACGTCACTTTCAATTATTGTCATGTCACCTGGCCTGACTAACTCTGCAGAATTTAGATCACCACAGAAAAAGGAAAAAGGAGGGTGGATTTTTTTTATATATTCCTTCCTATTCCCATTTGAAGCGGGGTGGTCTTTCACCCCCTGTCAGCAAAGTACAAGAATCACACGAAAGTTGTCATTCGCTTTCGATGGTGCATGGGGAAGGGGGCAGCATATGAAAGTGTAGATCAAAATCTCACCGAAACATTCGGGTTTCTCAACAGGTGCCAACAGAAATGAAGCAAATAAGAGATGAGTGCTGACAGCTGTGTTGTACGGTATAGATAGCAGTTATCTACCGATGAAGAGAATCGACATACAAGAGTTTTTCGAACCTATGTAGGACGGGCCACGAACATTAGATTTCATTGGACTCTCGGAGGGATTTGGCGTAAAATTTTTATGTTCGCATGTTATAATGAATATTCAGATGAAATGCTCCATTTCATGAATATAAATGCAGAGCACGGAAAGCTTGACTGAACAGATCGATGCTGGAAAATTAAAATAATCAATAGGCTTCAATGCTTGCGGAAAATTCTGGGACACAAGAATGTCACATTTTACATTACAGATGACAAATTGGAATGCTTTTCGTTGTATCATATTCCGAAAGGATTTTTCAGTCAAATGGAATATTTCAAATAGGTTCAGAATTAACTCAACTTCACCTACAACCTTAGGCAAAACAAAATTCTACACGAATGCTAACCACAGAAACACCATTACCAAACAATCTAAGCCATTCAACAAGCTTGTTTATGGCCCTCTTGCTCAACCAAAGTCGATTTCGATTGCCAAATACATCGGCTCTAACGCCTTCCTCAACAGCCAGCCAGCCAGCCAGCCAGTGATTGCATATCAACCGCACAACTCTCTAGCACCATCCAGCAGCAACTTGATTGTTGTACTACTTGTACCCGACCACAACACCGTCGTCGTTCGTTCATTTCACTTCACTGCATAGAAAGGAAGAGGGCCGTCACGTTGTTGGCACGACTACTAGAACTGGTTCCAATTTACAGCCGAGCAAATTATTCCTGGCAATTACTTTCGAAAACCACAAAAACCCCACCTACATCGCATCGGTGGCAGGATTCTCTGCGTTGCCGATGCTTGGTAAGTGGATGGATGGAAGTTAGGTATACGCAACTAGAACGTATTGGCAAGAACAACACAGCCAGCACCCACTACTGCTAAGGCTTCATTTCCTTCCAAGTTGGTTTTACTTAAAACAGCAGCCCGGGCTCGCATAAAAGTTAAACAGTCGAGCTAAACATTCGATAAGGGCTTATACATTTACAAATTCATTCCTCCAATCAATATACACTTATTTGCATTCACCTCACTCACATTCTTGTGGCACACGTCCTTCTTTTGGATTCCGGTTTCGGCATGCTTTAGTGAAGTGAAGATCTGGTCCGATGTTGACCTGCCGTCGATGAAGCCGGCTTGATAACTTCCTATGAACTCATTCGTTTCAGCTGACAGACGGCCGAAAATGGTCTGGAATACCACTTGTAGGCAGTATTGAAAATGGTGTCCGCTCTAAAATTCTCGCATTCCGAATGGTCGCCTTTCTTGTGAATATGGCAGATTACTCCTTCCTTCACTTCACCGGCAGCTTTTCGGTTTCCTAGATTATGACTATCAACCGGTGCAGACATGTGGCGAACCTGTTTAGTTCTGCTGTGATACCACACTTACCAGTTGATTTGTTGGCTTTGAGCTGATGAATAGCATCCTTGACTTCCCTCAGCCTGGGAGTTGGTTCATTTCCATCCTTCGCTGCACTGGCGTCGTCGTTTCCTCCGTTGCAGTGGTGTCCCGTGCCTACATTCTCTACGCCATTCAGGTGCTGTTCGAAGTGCTGCTTCCACCTTTCGAGCAACTCACGTCCGTTCTTATCCCTGCATATTTCGGCTCACGGCACGAAGCCGTTGCGGGATGCGTTAAGCTTCTGCTGGAACTTCCGTGTTTCTTGGGAACGGTTCAGCAGTTCCATTTCTTCGCACTCCGCTTCTTCCAGGCAGCGCTTTCTATCCCGAAAAAGGCGGGTCTGCTGTTTTCGCTTCTGTTTGTAACGTTCCACGCTCTGTCGGGTCCCTTGCTGCAGCATTACCGTCCGCGCTGCGTTCTTCTCGTCCAAAACCGTTCTGCACTCTTCGTCGAACCATTCGTTCCGTCGATTCCGTTCTACGTACCCGATGGCTGCTTTCACTGTACTCCAGCAGTCCTCTAGTCATCTATCATCAGTCATCTATCACGACGAGGACCTGGGATCGAATCCCACTCCCGACAAACTCACACATGTGAGTTCTTCCTTCGGAAGGGAAGTAAAGCGTGGGTCCCGAGATGAACTAGCCTAGGGCTAAAAATCTCGTTAATACAGATAAAAAAAGGGCCTCATCGAGCTCATCCTCGTCCGGCAACGCTTCCTCGAGATTCTTTGAGTATGTTGAAGCGACATCCGGTTGTTTCAGTCATTCAAGGTGGTACCGTGGCGGTCGCCGGTACCGTACAGTGTTGATAACGGAAAGTTTTGGGCGCAGTTTGACTATCACCAGGTAATGGTCTGAGTCAATATTGGCGCCACGATAGGTACTGCGTCGATAATGTCGGAGAAATGCCGTCCGTCAATCAGAATGTGGACGTTTTGCGATTCCGTCTGCTGTGGTGATCTCCAGGTGTAACGATAAGGGAGGCTGTGTTGGAATAAGGTGCTACGTATGGTCATGTTTTTGGAGGAGGTGGGCGCTGAACTTCCAATAGTCGGTCTGTTTTCCTTCTCCTGGTTTATTTGAGCATTTAGGTATCCTATGATGATCTTGATATCGTTTCTTGGGCAGAGGTCGTTCTCGCTGCGCGTAAAATGCGTCCTTGTTATCCTCAGTGCTTCCGGAGTGTGGGCTGTGCTCGTTGATTATGCTGAAGTTGAAGAATCGGCCCTTGATCCTCAATCTGCACATACTTTCGTCGATCGGGCACCAATCGAATCGCACCTCTGCATATCATCCATCACGATGAAAGCTGTTCCCAGCTCGCGTGTGTTGCCGCAGCTTTGGTAGATGGTATGATTACCTCTAAACGTTCGCACCATGGATCCTGGCCAGCACACCTCCTGCCGCGCTACGATGCCGAACCCGTGGTCCTTCAGTAGATCGGCGAGCATGCGGGTGCTCCCAATGAAGTTGAGAGATCGGCAGTACCACGTACCGAGTTTCCAATCGCAAGTCCTTTTTGTTCGCTGGGGTCGTTGCCGTTGGTCACGGTTCGTATTATTCTGTTGCTGATTTTCCGTTACAATGGTTTTTTACGGCTGACTCGTAGGGCCTGATAACAACCCCCTACTTTCCGGAGGATCTTAGTGTACAGTTGAGGTCAGAGTCCTTTCCTGGCACTCAGACGCCAATCAGCCATCCCTAACATGGGGATCAGATCCTATGATCAAAGTTTCCACCGAGGTTGGCTACCCGATCTTCCCTAAGGTTGTTCGCAGCCCGGCAGGTGCTACGAGGAGTTTGTGATAGGAGTTGCTGGGCAGAGGGTAATGGATCTCAAAATCTGAATTGCGCGACGTACCCTGCCTTGTTGTTTCAAGAGCAGGGCTATTGAATTTGAATGTATTTATAACTTTCTGGTGGGATTCTGGGAAAAATCTCCCTTATGAGATACCAATGCAATTCTGAGTCGTGTTCATGAGAATACTGACTGACATTACGGGACCTAATTAATCAAAAGTTCCGCTCCCCATGACGAAATGCACTTTCAAGTTCCGCGAAGTTCAGATAAAGTTCCGAATGGAACTTTCTGGTTGCTTAAGAGGCTAACAATGAGCCTTACTGGAACTTCGCACACAAGTTCGGACAAGGCTCATTGAAAGCTGCTTAAGATGCTACTCGGCACTTTGTCGGAACTTTCAAGTTCATAGAAGTTCATTTCAGTAACTTATTGGGCTAAGGATTTTTTTTTATTTTAGCAAAAAACCACTTACGCGAAAATTTTCATGAACATTAAAATTGAATTTACCAAATTAATTATTGAAATGAAAAAAAAAAAAAATGTGACGCCCACCGGATTCAAACCGGAAGCCGGTGCGCGAGAGCCCTACGCTCTAATCCAACACCACAATTATGATGAAGTACAAGACGGGTGAAATTTGACTTGAATCAATGCTTTGTCGACACCTACATCTGTGAACTTGTGCAGTAGCGCAGTTAACTTGATCATAACAAGTATCTACAACAGCGCAGCGGTACGGCAGCAGGTTATCACGCAGAAGGATCCGGTTCGAATCTTCTCCAGGTGTGTATCATATACAGAGTAAGGTTGGTCATGTTTCACGCAATATAAGCAATTAACATAGGCTGTGGTGAATCTGGAAAGGGCCTGTCCATAAACTACGTAGACTCATTTTGGGCAATCTCAGACCCCCCCTCCCCCTCCGTAGACTTATGTTCATACAAAATTTTCGAAATTTGTATGGAGCGTAGACTTTGGCCAGACCCCCCCGTCCCCCCCTAAGAGTCTACGTAGTTTATGGACAGGCCCAAAGTACATTTTTGTTTTACATTCATTTTGAGAAAGTTTTATCAGAAGCTTCTTAGAAGGCTTAACAAGCTTCCTTGTGTAAACTTTAAAGTTCTGAAATTACTTAAAAATGAAGCTGCTTGGATGGCTAAAGAGCACTTTCCAACAAGCTGCTTTGCTTATAAAGTACCCTCTTATCCGAACTTCTGGAAACTTGGGGAGGCTTTCCGCTGGGGTTTCAGGGGTATTCCAGTGAGATTGCAGTGAGAAATACGGTAAGATCATAGTCAGATAAGATAGTGGTTCAGTCTACAATAGGAGACATTCATCTGGGATTCCCATGTAAGTCCTGTGAAAAGCTTGTTTGTGATTGATCCAGGAGTTTACTCTGCGATTTCTGCGAAGCGTGCTCAAAGAGTTTCTTTTGAAACTCCACCAGCAGTTCTTTCTTGTATTCCTTAAACAGTTCCATCTGTAGTACCTCTAGGAATTAATTTTGAAGTTTCTCCTTTTTGAGAATTATTTATTCCAGAATTCCTCCTGGTGTTTCTCCTAAAATTTCTCGTGAGGCTCCTTCTGCGATTTCTTGATAAGTTTCTTCTCGATTTTTTCCAGATTTTCTTGGATTTATCAGTTTTTTTATGATTCCTGCAGGGTCTTCTTTCGGGAATCCTCCATAAACTCCTCTGTGATTCGTAGAGGAACTTCTTCAAGAATTTCCCCAGAAATTCCTTTACGGGTGCTTTCCATAGTTCTTTTGTAGTTTTTTTTTCAAATGATTTTCTTCTGAGACTACATAACGATTTCCTGTGGAGCGGACCTGGTGTGATGGCTAGAACACTTGACTATCACGCCGAGAACCTGGGATCGAATCCCACTCCCGACAAACTCACAAACTGTGAGTTCTTCCTTCGGAAGGGAAGTAAAGCGTGGGTCCCGAGATGAACTAGCCTTACTAGGGTTAAAAATCTCGTTTTAATACAGATAGAAAAAAAAAAACGATTCCCTTCTTGTGATTCCTTCAGCAATTTTTGGGGACTCTTTCAGGACTTCTCCAAGATTTGCATCCGAGATTTCGACAAGGATATCTTTGGAGATGTCCCCGGGAATTCATTCTTCAATTCCTCCAGGAAATCTTCCTCGGATTCCTCCGGGAACTCCTTTCAACAATCCTTCAAGAAATGCTTCCGGAGTATTTCCTAGAACTCCTTTCAGGATTCATGCAGAATTTTCTCCCCGATATTTATTCAAATGTAATAAATAGAAATTCTCCGGAAGTTTTACGGATTCCCTTCATGAGTTTTTATTTAAATTCCCTATGAAATTATCTCATGAGATTCGTATGGAATTCTTCCATGGTGAGTTCTTTACAAAAACCCTACAGGACTCATTATCCAGCAGTTATGTAAGGATTTCTTTCCGTTTCTTCTGAGATTCCTCCGAAAATTATTTCTGCGGTTGCCTTTCTGCTGGAATTTCTTCTGGAATTTTCTCATAAAAACTTCTGACAACAACCCGAAAGGAACTGGAGGAATCGCAGAAAAACTCCAAAATAATCTATTCCAAAATTACTTAAAAATGAAGCTGCTTAGAAGGCTAATGGGCAACTTCGAACAAGCCGCTTAGCTTATAAAGTACCCTTTTATCTGAACGTTTGGTTACTTGGGACTCCTGTAGAAGTTCCCGAGGAATTGCTGGAGGGGCTCCTGGAGTAATTCCCAAAAAACTTCTGGAGAAATTTTCGAGAACCTTCTGGGGAAATTTCAGAGGAAATCCTGATAAATTCCCGAAGAAATAAAGGAGAAATTTCCAAAGAACTTTTCCTGGCGAAATTCCTGAGATACTGCTGGGAAAATTCTCGAAAACCTCCTGCAGCAATTCTCGCGAAACTCCTGGAGGAATTTGCGATGAATTTCTGGAGAAAACTCTGATACTTCAATGAGAACTCGTCTCAAAAAATACTCTTGGAGAAAATTTTGAGCAACTCCTGGAGAAGATGCCGTTGAACACCTGGAATCCCTTCAGAAGCTTTCTGGAATTATCTCCAATAATTCTGTAGCAATTTTTAAGGACTTCCTAAAGGATTTCCCAGTAACTCCTGGCGGAATCTCCGAGGAACTGCTCAAGGAATTCCTGATGTACTCCTGGAGGAATTGCCTAGGAACTCATGCAGGTATTTTTGTGAAACTCCTGGGGGAATGTCCAGGGATCCCCTGCAGTAGTTCCTGGAGGAATTTCTAAAGAACCATTGAAGGAATTCCTGAGCAATTCTAGGAAAAAAAAATCTTGAAGAACTCTTGTGGAATTCCAGAGGAGTTTCTTGACGAACTCTTGAAATTTGTTTAAGAAACTCCTGAAGGAGTTTCCGCGGAACTCCAGGATAAATTACCGATAAAGTCCTGAAGAAGAGAGAATCTCTTGAAGTATTTTCTGAGGACCTCCTGAAACAATGCGGAGACGATCCCAACGAATTTCTTCAGGATCTTCTGAGGAGCTCCTTGCCAGTTCCAAGAACTCCTGAAGGGATTCCTGAGTAATTCCTAGAGAAATCCACAAGAATCTTTTGGAGAAGTTTTTTAGGTTTTTCCTGGAGAAATTTTTATAGAGACTTTTCGAAAAATATTCGTGAAACTCCTTGAGAAATTTTCGTAGAACTTTTCAGGGAAAACATTTTCAGATGAATTCTTGCTGGGAATCACGAGAAACTCCTGGAGAAATTTTCGGAGCACTTGT